>NC_056734.1:545265803-545275803 GCF_019279795.1 Protopterus annectens | reverse complement strand
TTTTTTTTTTTGTAATATGTGCATAGAAAGCTTGTCAGATAAGTTGTCCTAAGTCAGAGGTTACCTTGGGATTACATAGTGATTTGGTAGCTAAACATGATTCCTAGAGGATGGATACAGGTTTGTATTTTCATGTCCGCAAGATCATCCAAATAAATATTATGAAAAGTAAAATTTCAGCCAGGATCAACAATTTTATTTTGAATGAAAGAAACACCACTGTGCTTCCTACTTGCTGGGCAACATCAGTGGAAGCATTCCAGTTTCAGTGATGGACAGTATATTTTCAGTAATTCAGACTGCCTTTTATTAAAATGTTTAAAGCCGTGATTCTCATCATTGTGATAAACAAGAATAGCTGGTTATTAAGCATTTGTTAGTATCAGTTTATTGACATTTCCAGTGTTTTGTTTAATGAAATTGGCAGTTGTGATATGCACTTTTTTAGTACTGGATTTTGTACTTATTCATCTGATAATTACTTATTTTACAGGAACTGCACAAGAGTATGGTGGAATCATAAGGCATGGTGCTAAACTCCTGTTTGCTTTTGCTGAAGCAACTGTACCAAAAATTACTGTGATCACGCGAAAGGTTAGTTTGAATACAACAGATCTTCTAATAAAGTGTTCAGTCACAGAGCAGTCTGTAAAGTTTTGGTTAAATTAATGTCTGCATTTATAAAATCCCATGCTACTTAATATTGAGATTGTGTTTAGCATAAATGTTTTGTTTATGAAAGGCATCAGGCTGACAGCAGTAAAACCTAGTAATTTTGTCCTTCATTGACTAGATCTTTTCTCCACTATGTAATGGAGTTTCTGGCAAGCACCCATCTTGGTGTCTTAAGTGTTAATTTCAAGTTATTGCATATTGATTATATTTTTCAGCTTTGAAAGCATTCACCATAATTTGTGATGTAATGAAGATGTGAGCTCAATTTTTTGGAGCTCACACTTGATTGTGGTCCTCTCTATCAAACCCCTATTGGTCCTGGTTGTATGGGACTCTTTATTCTTTGTTTCATTTTCAGTTTTTCTATTTACTGATATTTAGCCCTATTTACTATCTAAAATACTTTTAAACTGCCAAAACAACAATGACTTTTATCATTTAACAGACCTTGTTGATGGGTTCTGTTAATCTAGTAGTGCTTTCGCTCACTCGTTGCAAGCTTCCTTAGATCCCAAGTTAACCTATGAATCACACAGTGGTCAGATTGTGCAGAAGTGTTAAATGTACTGAAATGAGTTCAAAATACTGCACTGAAGAGAGTTAGTAATAATAATAATATTTCGGTCTGTAGTAGGGAAGATAAAACAATAATGAAAAGTAAAAATTATGAGAATGCACCATTAAGTGATAAGAAACCTGACTTTTAATCTCACTCTGGCAAAAATTTGACTTTCAGTGCAAAGCTCTGGCAGAATTCTGGAGCAGTGTCCCAAGTAGTTGTACGGAAGATAAACTAATAATGTAGAAGTAAAAAGTAATGATATAAACCCACATGTAGCGAGCTTGACTCTAAATGTTATTTGCTGGTGGACATTTGACTTAGAGTATAGATCTTTTGTGAAAGCCATGGATTTGCCTTTTTTTTTGTGGTTTAAGCTCCATAATCTTAGGACACTTTTAATGGAACAGCTGATGTTTATTCCAAGGGTATTAACCATAGGATAGGGTGAGCAAGAGAAAGTTCTCTGCTGGTAGATATTTCAAGTGTCTGATGAACCTGTCCTGTGCTCTCTAGTGGATCAGGTACTAGAAAATCTTTCATTCTTCCCTGAACCCAGCTCAAAGGGAGAGCTTGTCAAGACCCCATCTGTGGCTTCCACTGTGTTTGTACAATGTGGCTGTTAGTTATTTTCACTCTGCTGATACTTTGGCAAGGTAAAATACTTAACATATGCATGTACAGATTGGCATAATGGAGGCATTCCTGTCTTATAGTACCTCCAGTAAACCATTATGGATGTCTCTTTCTTGGAGGGTGGTGGTCTTTGGGTACCCATCACAAGACATAGTCAGTGACCACCAGAAAAGAAAGCAGGCCCTGAAGGCCTCTTTGAATACCATCATGCCCACCTTCTTGTAGATGTGGTCATCTCCTTAAGAAGAACTACTATCACAATCTGAAAAGGGCCATAAGACATCAGTTTACCTTACCACAGCACCCCCACCCCTGTTACACAAGCAGCGAAATCAAAGAGAGCACGCTCTTTGGCGTAGCTGCAGTAGCCTTTGTTATTGCATAACGATGGTGAGGGACAGTTCTTTGACCTTGATGAGTCTTGAGTGGCCATTGCGGAAGACTAAGAATATTCTCAGTTTGGTTATGCATGGTCATATATGGGATATTTTAGATCCCTCTCTAGAAAGGACAAAACTTGGGGACTAGGCTGTTTCTGCAGATCTCCTGGACAAGCTTAGACTCAACTTCTTAAATGGGCCGTAAAGGCTGACCCTCCTTCAGAATTTAACCATGGGTTCTACATCCTCCTCCTGTTAACTATGAAGAGGATAGAAGCTTGTATCAGATCATGGCTTCAACACATGCATTATCTACATTGGGTTGTAGATGGTGACTGTTAAGAAGATTAAGTCCCTGCCACTGTAGGGCAGCTGAATGTTGTCAGATCTCGTGGATGCCTTTTTGGACATCAGAATCTCGGTTCCACACAGAGGTTCCTTTAGTTTGCTCTGGATGTGTTGCAGTTTCTGTACAAAGTGCTGCTGCTGCATCTTTCTTCTGTATATGGAATTTTACCAAGGTTATAGTGGTTAAAGCTTTTCAGGTTGAAGAAACTTCATGTGTTCCTCTACCTGGATGACCTAGTAGTTATATTGAGAACCTCTAGACAGTATCCCTGGTTTGAAATATTTCACTGGATACAGCCACTGAAAATCTGTATAAATTGGAAGAAAATCTCTTGGATTCTATCTCTGAAGATTGTAGTCATCAGTGACACTGTCCAGGGCTGGTCATTTCTCCTTTGGAGAGGGACCAGGAGCATATTATGCTGACTTCCTGTGTGAGGATGTAAAGTAGAGTCCAAGCCCAGCCCCTCTCCTGCATCTCCTGAGCTTGATATTGGTTAAGATCCTTAATGCTTGAGGATGCTTAGTGAATTGTAAAGTTTCAAGGGCAGCAGAGCCATCATACAGTTACAAATCTGCTTTTTATATCAAATGCCTGTCAGTAGGCCCTGTAATGATGTGCAGTACCCAGCAGTCTCATTGTGAATCTTTCCTTTCTGCATCCAGACTGTTGAAGGTCTTGACTACAGGTTCATTTCTGTGGTGGAGATCTCGCTTGTTTCTCTCCAGAGTTCAAGAGAAGCATTACCCCTTGAAAATGGAGCACCTCTGTACCATGATAGCCTTTCTGGATAAGCTGATTCCAGATCCCTCCTGATGCAGACAGTCAGACATACAGCCTGCATCATGTGATACTCAAACAAGCAGATGGGATACATGGTTTAACTCCACCCCTTCAGGGAAGCAGTGCAACTCTGAAAGTAGACCATAACAAGACTGTCAAACTTTCAGAAGTTCATACTGTTGGAGAAGTAAGCATGCTTACAAA
Source organism: Protopterus annectens (assembly GCF_019279795.1). Lineage (NCBI taxonomy): Eukaryota > Metazoa > Chordata > Ceratodontiformes > Protopteridae > Protopterus > Protopterus annectens. Next base: position 545,272,217 of record NC_056734.1, on the reverse strand, counting down.
CTCAAGTATCTCCACTACTTCTCTTCTGGAGATAATGATTCAGAAGTTCCTTCTGGTGAGAGACTTTTAGAAATGAGGTTCTCCGGAAATTAACTTGTTTGCCTTTCAAGCAAACACCCTTTTCCCATTTAATTTTCCACAAAGCACTTAGTTTTGCCTCATAAGTTACTGGAGATTTATGTATGCATTCTCACAGTTTCCTCTAACTCCTCATTGCAAAATTCAGGACAAGAAGATCATGCTTATTCCTGTCACCATTTGGTGGCTGAGAAAGGTACAGTTTTAGGCTGTCCGGTCTTTGGCAGTACAGGAAAGCTTCCTGCAGAAACAAGAGAGGTCTTTCTTAGATGCCATCACGGCAACCAGTGCTTTACATTAAGATGTGCCTTCTGTTAGTTTAAAACCTTTAATCCCTTCAGACCTTTGTAGCATCTGAAATTATTTAAGCCACTAGGAAGCCTTCCACCAGCTGTGCTGTACCAAGTGAAAGATGTTTGTTTGGGAAGAAAGAAGGTTATCCTGTACCACCTCAGTGGGTCAGTTTACAAATGCTTCTGATTTATCTCTGGCGACTCTGTTATCCAAGTCTCAGTCCATGGCCTTGGTGGTGTGTGTTATGAATTCTGCCAAGTACAGCCTTGTAGAGGGCAGGACTGTGATCCAGGACTAGCTAGTCAAACAGTTCTTTAAATGTGTTCTGCAGGTCTGCCCCCTTTAAAAAAATACGAATCCTCTTCATGATTAGTTGACTCACATCTCCAACATCTGACCATGCTGGCTTTGTAACACTGAAGTGCACCTCTCAAAAGGCAGTTTTCCAAGTGGCCATCACCTCTCCTTACAAGATCGCAGATTTTACATTCTTGTATGTATTGCATTAAATATGGTCTTTCTGGAGGATCTAGTGTCTCTTTGAACTAAAATTTTGTGTCAGAATTGTCCTTAGAACCCCATTAAGGAGCTGCTTAACTAGCTAATCCTGGATCACAGTCCTGCCAGCTAGAAGGTTGTGATGGGCAGAAAATCATAATAGGCCTTTCATGTCTCAGTTTTCTTCATAGAGACAGAAACCGAGCGAAAGAGAGAGACCTCCACATCCTGAGCAATGCACTACCAGCTCATGTTTTACCCTTAGTCAGGTGCGTAAACTCCCAGAGGAGGAACATCTGTGCATCTATTCTAAGAGGGAAGGTCTTGCAATAGCAAAATAAACCATGACCAAGTGGATTGCCAGCTGTGGTAGTAGTTTTTGCCATCAAGCAATGACCCTTTTTTAGTTAAATGCTGCTGCCAAAGACTTTTCCGACAGGGGACATGGCCGCCTCTAGTCCTTATGTCAAAAAGTGTGTGCATTACAGACATTTGCACCAGAGGCACTTGGTTATCATTTCACACCTTCACCAGGCAGCATTGTATGGACCATAGCTGTACATATCTTTGGTGCTTTAGGACATTGCATTCTGAGTTTTTGCTTCTTGTCTGACTTCTGTCCTATCCCTAAGGGATTTACAGTTACTTGCCAGCTGCTGACTCTGGCACTCCTGAGTGGGTTTAATTACCCTCCTAATATTCATGTTATATTTGAATGGCGTAATGCATTCAGTAGCACCTGTTAGAGCTCGTTGTAAGTCTGGCAAGCATATGTTTATATATACTTGTACATTTTAGGTGCCAGAGGTTCACCTATTTTCTTGATTTGCATAAATGTGCTTGCTCAGTGATTGCAGGTGGACTAGCAGACTCCTGGATTAAATGCACTTTCATATCCCATCGCATCATGCTGCAGCTGAGGTCACTGAATTTCACAAATATGAAAATGTTAGAGATAAAAAAAGTAGCTGAACCAAGAGATGAAGGAAAAATATTCCTAGCTAACTAGAATACAAGCTAAATTGTGTGGCTGCTATACATAACATGGCTGAGATTGTCCTTTCTGAAAAAGCAATGCCTGAACAAGACTTTGGATACCACCTGTTTAGCAGTGACTTGAGTAGGAAGCAGACCCTAATTTCTGTGGTGAACCTGTGATCCCCCTTCTGTGACTTCTGCATCTTTGTGTTCTAGATCTGGCAAGTCCCCAAAAGAGGAACAGGGCTCTGATACTTAACTCGTTCACTCCAATGGAGCTCAGGAAGTTTGCACTGCAACTTCCAATGGGCAGAGCCTAAGCCTTTTTACAGAATCAAATTATATCCTTACATTTCAAGCAAATGTTCATATCTCTGGATCCATATGGATTATGAAAGAAGTATAAATGGCAAACTCTTCAGCACAAACCATTTTTATAGTAGTAGTAATCTTTAGATTCCAGGTCTTAAAACACATTTTTAAGTCACATTAAACACAGTAACTATTACATTTGTAATATTTGTAAACAACTTACAATATCACTGCACCCACACATTAAATATTAATGCTGTTGAGTTTGCCATTGTGTAAGCTTTAAAATGAAATCTTTTAAAACTTTGTACATATCATGGTTTTGGAAATATTGATATAAATATGAACAAGCAATATTTGATACCTAGAAATGTCAGTAGGTGTTAACTGCAAATGCACCTGGAGGCGTCACTCGGATGCAGTAAGTTAAGGAAAGCCCTCAACCATCACACTTTCTTGCCTTCTTTAATACAGATGACTTTTCCCAGGAGGCATGCTCCTCTAGCTGCCCCATCACAGTCTTGACATGAGTGAGAAGCTGTCTCTGGAGCTGGGGGTGGGGTCAGCTCACTTTGTTTGCCTCTGTTTGTTCACTGTTGGTCATATCCTGAAACTCACTAGATCACCCACAGAATAAAATGGATTAAGTCCATTTCATTGAAGTTCTTGGGAAAAGCCCAGATTTTAAAGCTGAACTATAGTGAAGGGAAGGGGTTATTTCCATGTCTTCTTGGACCCAGAGGACAGACAAATTTGAAACCATTCTGAGACTTCTATCAGCATATGCCATACTTTCAGTTTTAGTTGGATACTGTGCAGGAGATCATACCTTTGCATCTGCAGGGTGCATGGATGGTGTCACTTGGCATGATGGGCACGTTTTGATGCATCAGCATTTTAGATGTGCATAGGAAGCTTCTGTGGTTTGCTCTTGGCGGTATGTCATGGAATTTTGTTACAGTGCTGCTGTTTGGGCTCTGCTCCTTGCTTTGCATTTTCTCAAATTCTTGGCCATGTTGAGTGAAACCTTGCAGGAGAAATGTCTTTTGGTTGGTGTTCCATTATCTGGACAATTGACTCCTGGTTAACCTATCCAGAAACTCCCTGCAGGCTACCCTCTTTTTAATGTTTCCCTGGATGCGGACCCTTGGGAAAACCATAAATTAGAGTAAGTACTTTCTATTCTGTACTCCAGTGTTGGGAGTTCTGTAGTGGTGGTAATTCTTGGCCTTGGAGAGGACGAGAGGGCAGTCATCATCTTGGCATCCTGAGTAAAAATGCAATACAGATGTTACTGTACCATCTGGTCTTGACAACAGCCATAGTCTTCATGGTGCAATTTACACACCTAAGGATGTGGGTGTTGTAGTGGACTGTGATGTGAAAGTGGCTTTAGTACCACATTGCACTAATAGATCCACTGTTTGTGTCTGTTGCTTGTCACCACACCCTAGAGGGTCATCACCAGTTTTCTTCTTCTGGGTCTTCCTTTTCTGCAGATAAATGTGTTGCAGACCTAGATGCCAAAGAGCTTCACTTTCAGACTGGAGAGCCTAGCTAGATTCTCACACAGAGTGTAAGGTGTGTGATACCCCTGAAGAGGGGCCTCCACATTACCAGCTGGAGTTTAGAAAATTGCTTCTGGCCTTGAGGACCTTGGAGAAACAGATGTTTCTGTGCTTCTGGAGCTTTGGGCTCGTCTAGGCAACCAGTCCATCATGTTATACCTAAACAAGCAGAAGGGCATAAAGTTGTATCCCTTGTACACCGTGCTCATCTAAAGTAGACCATAGACAGGGGCAGCCTTCTGACAGCAGTTCACATCAGGGAAGTAAATCAGTTGTCATATACTTTGAACAGGGTCTGCAGTCTTCTCCTGAACTTCCAGATTCAGGGACATTTCTCAGGGTATTTTGAAGTAGGCCAGTGTAAAGATTTGCTTCTTTGTATTGGATAAAAGTCATTATCCTTTTCTTCTGTTCATTTCAGCAGGGTAAAAAGGAGGTATTGTTTTCTTTGCAGTGGCCTTGCAGAGTTCTGTACACATTTCCATCATTCCCACTGATTTTCCACATCTTATTGCAGACCTCAGGGAAGAAACCCTAAAGCTTATTCTCACTATCCCTTGGTGGCTGAGAAGATCATGGTTTCAGGCTGTAAGGTGCTTTGGTATCCTTCATTGTTGGTGTGCCTACTGACTCCATCACAGGACTTGGCTCATTTGGTCCCTTATCCTGCCATTTGTGCTGTATGGATTATTAAAGGAGATTGAGGCTGCTAGGAAGCAATCTACCTACTATACTTGTACCTTCAAATGCTCTTCCAGTTTGGGTGAAACAGTACCCTGTATTTCCCATTCACTTAGCTTGCTGTCAGTCTTGATGTGTAGCAGGCACCTATACATGTGCATGATATGTATTTGGTGTCTGTATAGGTTCATAGGTATTTACTTGGCTATTAAACCATGAGGATCTGTAGAAGCCTAGCCCTACATTTCAATGAAATTTGTAGCCCTTGTAATTTAAGTGCAAGTGACGCATAGCCATCAGAACATATATGTTACCCCTATCCACAAGGGGCAAGGGTGCTAAACCAGGGCTGCATTTGCAGTTTCCCATCCATTCATCCCAATTAAATTTGTGTAGAATTAGGAAGTACTATGCTTTGTGTGGAGCGAAAGATAAATTCCTAAGATGTGGTATTCTCTGTGATGCATGTCTATCCCTCCCACGTGTTCTATTTATGTTGTAAAATATATAGTATCTGTAGGGTGCGGTTTTATGTCACCATTGGACTTGCAGATATACAGTAGATTTGAGAGGATAGGGTCTATTGATGCAGTGTATGCAAGGCAGAGATCGCCCCTCAGTAGCATGTATGCTACTGAAAACAAGGACAAGACTTTGAGATGGTCACTGTAGTTTTTATGATTTAGACTCTTTATTTCCTTGGTGAGAAAGTGTTGTGGTCATTCAGGTTGTGTTAGGTGTTTGGAAAGGTATATACAGAAGGGAGTATTATGCTCAGTAATCAGCCTAATCACTGCCAAATACAGTGGAATGATCACACCCCTGAACCTAGACATCATACACTTACTCATAAGCTGCTTAATGAAAAATTACTTTCTTACAGTAGTGGATAGATATAGACTGAAGGACAGTTCACTGTACATACGGTTTCCAAGTCCTTAACTATCTATCAGGAGTGTGTTGTCAATGTGATAGTTACAGGGTATGTGATACTTGCCAGAGGAGACTGTTATACATTTTTTTAGCATTTAGTTTCAGTCTGTGCTTGTGACACCAGCTATTTATTTGGGAAAGGCCTTCTTGGAAGATTTTGATGTCCTCTTTAGAGTTGATGCTTGATCAGCCATAAAAACTTAACATTAGCTTTGACTTCAGAGAGGTAAATGCCAAAGAGGAATGGCCTGAGGACGGAATTCTGTGTATATCACTAATATAACAGGTCTTTTGTAGGAAGAGCCACCTACCTTAATTTCCTGGGTTCTGTTTGTGAGCCAATTTACTGTCCGATGAGTTACATAGGGATTAACATTTAGCTGGGAGAAGTTGTCAGTGATACTTGAGTATTTGATGGTGTTGAATGCCTCTAGGAGGTGTAGATGTGCAGTGTGTGTTGTTTTGCCCTTGTCCGTTGTAACATTAACTTTTTCAAAGAAGTTGAACAGGTTAAGTAGGCAGGATTTGACCTTGAAGAATCCGAACTGAGTTGGGTCAAGAGTATATAGGTTACCTATATTCTTATTTATTAATTCCATAATGGTCTTTTCCATAGCCTTACTATTGAGACTGGTCAGGTGTATGGGTCTATAATTTTCTGGGTTTCTTAAAACCCCACCTTTGTGTAAAGGAATGACTGTTGCTGTCCCATTCATATAGCATGAAGCCTCTTTTGAGGCTGATATTGAATAGCTTCTTTTGGAAATCAGACAGTTCATGTTTCTAGGTGACCAGTAGGCAGTCCGATATGCTGTCTGGCCCCATAGACAGTGTTCTTGATGTTGACAAATTGTTCTTGGGAGATTTAAGGGGAGGTGTGGGTATGTGATATGAGAATATTTGAGGGGAGAGGAGCTAAATTTGTTTGCTAGCAGATTGGCTATTCCCTCTGGTTTTGAGCATGTGATATAATTTCCTGTTATCTCTGCACAGTTATGGGCATTGTTTCTGAGATTTTTAACATAAAGAAGGCTCTGTTGTTATCCTTCTCCTAAGTGACTATTTTACCTCA
>NC_056734.1:545188303-545260803 GCF_019279795.1 Protopterus annectens | reverse complement strand
TATATCCTCAGCCCTCTTTTTGGATCTTTCCAAGGCATTCGATATGGTTGATCACCAACTTCTAATCCACACCCTGCAAACATTCTGTCTAGATACTGGAGCCCTCCAGTGGTTTCAATCCTACCTGAATGGTCGACAGCAGGTTGTCCTCTGGCAGAACAAACTCTCTAACCTTCTACCTAACACCCTTGGAGTACCACAAGGCTCTATACTAGGGCCCTTGCTGTTCTCCATCTTCATTAACGACCTTTATACTGTCATCCCAAAAGTCAGCTGTATCCAATATTCTGATGACTCTACTCTGATTTGCTCAGCCACATCTCCAGTACAGTTATGGTCAGCTACCCAGACCACCTTTAATACAATAGAAAACTGGCTTTCTGAACATTGTCTGATCCTAAATCCCAAAAAAACTAAAATGCTGTTATTTTCACCAGCACGTAGGTCTACCGCTTTCACCTTTACCATAAAATCAAATGATGACACAATAATCTCCCCTGACCCATCTACAGAACTATTAGGTGTCATCATAGACAATAATCTAAAATTTGACATACATGTTAACCAAACTATCAAAACCATCAATAAAAAACTAGGGTCACTTTACATAATAAAAGCCTTCCTTACCCCTCTAGCTAAAAGTGCCATAGCTCGCTCTCACCTTCTTTCAACCCTTCTGTATGCATCCCCTCTACTCTCGAATTTAAACAAGACTGTCCTTAACAAACTCTCAATTTGCTACAACCACATTGCCAGGTTTGCCACTGGGCTGCCTTTTAGGACACATCATTGCATCAATCTAAATCAGCTTGGGTGGCTTGAACTACCCAGCCTAATACAGTATAACCAACTGATTATGGCCTATAAAATCGTCTATATACAATACTCCTGCACTTAAAAATATTATCACCCCCTATAACAATCCTAGACTGCTTCGATCCTCTAACAAACTACTAATTCAGACTAGCAAAATTAATAACACAGCCGGTGATTCTCTCTTTGCAAACTCTGTAAGTAGATCCTGGAACTCTCTTCCAGCTGATATTACCTTACTTTCCACCTTAGGTCAATTTAAAACTAGACTCAAACAACATTTGTCACGTAACTGGCTATGTCAATGTATCAAGCCTGGCTAACTCTCTCTAGAATGTGTAAAAATCTGTTAACCAGTTTACTGTGTAATTTAATTTAATCCTGACTTGTGCTCAGGATTAACTGTAACCTGTGGAACTTGTTTAACTTGCTTACTTATGTAATCTCTGTAAATAGTCTGTTTGTAATATGTAATGCTGGTATTATGTAATGCTGTATCTGCTTACCCTTGGAGCTTTTCTCCCCGGGCCTCCGCTGAAAATGGACATGCATCCAGTCGGACTATCCCAGTCAACAAATGTAAAATAAATAAATAAATAAAATAAAAATAAATCTAGTTACAGTAAAAACACCAGAGTTTCAGTCACAGGAGATATAAAGAATAACACAGTTGGATAGGTTCACACAGATGCAGAAAAACAATACTCATCTAATCTCGCTGTATTTTCCTGACTGACTAAAGAATTACTGTTCCCTAGTTAAGATACTTAACTACAGCAAGGCAAGATGATGTGTGTTGAGTTGCTTACTACAGCAAGGCAAGATGAGTTATGTTCTTGTGCGATATATCTGTGAGAAATCTTTCCTGTCAGGTTCCAAAAAACAAAGTGCTGCTGAGAGAGTGCCATCATATCTCTCACTAATATCTAAAAAAGTAATTTCAATAATGGTTATAGAATGATATCACATCTGGTCACCTGACACTGGTACAATATACACCCAGAGCTTTGCTAAAAGATGTTGCAGCATCCGAAAGCTATAAAATAATTTCAAAAACTTCCACCATTCCGGGGTAGCAAGTAGTTCACAGGTAAGGATAGTACAGTAAAATTCCTAGTCCTAGTTTTCACAGACATTTTTGACACTGTCTGCAGTCAGACTTGTAAGATAAAATATTTATTGCCTAAACCAACCCATTTAATTTTCAACCTATTTTTCAAAATTAGCTCAACTGAGATTAACTTCTTCCCTTCCAGAATTCTCTGTCAAAACATATATATTTAATCACTCATAATAATACTGCCTGACATACATGTATTACTCTTTTCTGTCCAGCAGGACCCACTCTTGATGCATTTTTAACACAAATTGCTTTACAAATACATTTTAACACAAGTATCTGTACAAATCAGTGTGATAGCCAAATAACATAAAACTCTTTGCACAACTCCAGCTACCTATGCTGGCATATGTTATGTATGTTACACATGCACTGCCCTACTCTCCCTGGCTCAGATGGCGCTACCTTATATCATCATATCTCTTCCCCTTTTGAAGACTCAATCTAGTTTTTCAACTGACCCTGGAAAAATGTTGCTTGAGAGAAGTGGGCCTGTCTGGGAACACACTAACCTATACCCTGTCTTGAGAGCCCATCTGCATTGCTGATCCCACTACAATGCTGCTCTATCATGTCATATGCTTGCAACCCTAGGCACCACTTTAATAACTTGGCATTTGGCTGGCTAGCACGATGTAGCCATGTTAAGGGATTGTGGTATGTAACCACATTGAATTTCCTTCCATACAGATAGGGTGAAGTTTTTGCAGTGCCTATACTATGGCTAGACATTCTTTTTCTACGGCTGCATAACATTCCTCCCTGGGTTGGCGTCTATGCTTGAGATATAAAACTGGGTGCTCTTCTCCCTCTGAGGAAACCTGGCTGAGTACAGCCCCCACCCCATGGTTTGAAACATCCATCTGCACAACAAATTCTGTGCTGTAATATGAACTGGCTAACACAGGGGGTCCTTCCAAAGCCCCTTTAAGCTTTTTGAATGCCTGCAGCTTATTTTGTCTGACAGGAATGAGCACCATAACCTTCTGTCCCACAGTATACTTTCGGGCTCAAACATTCCTGTCATACCAAATGTTTTTCTGCTGTTGGGCTTCTAACAGGTTATCTTGGGCCAAGCCCTTGAGCAGCTCCCTAAGGCTTGTTCTGAGGTTTAGGACATATGACACAACAGACTACTTGTGGGATTCACACTTATCCTCCCACTCATCACAAATCATATCTAAAGGCCCCGTCACCCTATGCCCATACAGCAACTCAAAGGGTGAAAAACCTGTGGATTCCTGGAGTACCTCTCTGTATGCAAACAACAGATGGGACAAATATTTGTCCCACTCTCTCTTAAACTGGTCTGCAAATGCCCATACCATAATCTTTAGTACTGAGTTTAATCTCTCCACAAGACCATTAGTCTGGGGATGATGGAGGTGGTCATTAGGTGCTTCACCCCACAGCCAGAGACAGCAGGTCAGACATGAAATAGGCACCTCTTCATTCAGTATTTATCTTGGGAAACCTACCCTGCTGAAAATCTCTAACAAAGCATTTGCCACCTTCTCTGCCTTGATGGAGGACAGAGCTACCGTCTCTAGGTTTCTAGTAGCATAATCTACCATCACCAAGATATACTTCTTCCCTCTGGAACTTGGGGTGCACCGAGTCCCCACAGTATCCATAGCTACCTTCTGATACCACTCTTCAATCACAGGCAAAGGCATCAAAGGAGATTTGACCTTGTCTCCTGCCTTGCCTAATGTTTGGCACTGCTCACAGGTCCTGCAGTACCCTGTTACATCCCTTGCAATCCCAGGCCAATAAAAGTTCTGCATAGTATGTCTCATGATATGCTTTATGCCCATATGACCTGCAAAAGGAATGTCAGGGGCTATGGCTAGAAGTGCCAGACGATAGGGTCTGGGCAGTACCAACTGCTGTATTACCTTACTCTCCAGCCCTCCCTCAGGGCTCCACTTTCTGTACAGTAAACCTTTGTTTCAGTATACAGACTCCCCTTTTCCTTGTGAATCAGGTGCCGCCTTAGCTACCTCCCTCAAGCCTCATAAGGTAGGGTACGAAAGCTGAGCCTGTCTCAGCTCTACCTTTGTGACCCTTCCCAGCTCCCTTTCCACAGGAAGCCTGGTACTTTCTGACAGCGATACCTCACTGTCAGCCTGGGTGCAACCACTCACCTCTGTCCTTGCAGTCACACTGTCCACGGGAACATCAGTACCTACCAGCAGCTGTGGCTCACTGCTACATGCTAGCTCTCTCCCTGAAATAGCCACATCACCAGCCCCAGCTTCAAGTGTAGGTCTGTCTTAGTCTACCACAGGCTACCAGACCCACATGCCTGTCTCCAAGTCTGACTGCGTGTAGCTGCATGCACACAAGGTACTGCATTATCAAAATCATTCCCTATCAAGACATCTGCAGGGATATCCTCAAACATACCTATCTGCTTGCTTCCTTTTCCACCCTCCCAGTCAAGTGAACCCTGGCCAAATGTATTTGGAATGGGGTCCCTCCTAAAGCTTTGACTGGAGTGGACTGCCCAAGCAAGTACTATTCCTCTTTAACCACTGCAGTCTTCACAATGGTTATGTCAGAGGCTCTCTCTCTCTTAGCAGTGGCCTGTCTTCCATCCAGTAAGGTAGGATACAAACTCTGGTGACAGTTTGGTATCCCTGTTGTCACCAGACAGCTTACCACTGGCATACTGTTATTCCCACTTGCTGGCTCCCTCACCTTTTGTTCCCCACCTTGCTTCAGTGGACATTTGTATGCCACATGGCCTCTCTGGTTACATTTAAAACATCTAACCCTTGATCTTGGCTGTGTACCTGAACTAGTGGATCTGATGTTGTCTATTTCATTCTTCCTCATCACTGGATCTCGGATCTGATCCTCAGATCTTACTTGGCCACTATTTCCTAGACTTCGAATACAAGCCTCAAGCCCCTCCCTTTACCCATAATTCCCCCACTGCCTCCTCCAAGCCCTCAGATCTTGTTAGCCACATTCAAAGCCAGACAGAAGATCCAGCCTATCAATAGTCCAATATCCTTTTTCAGCCTTTTCTTCTTGTTTAACTTTAGAATTTAATTAGTGTGCTCCTTCCATGATAATTCAATAGTTTAGAGTGTGTTAGGTTATAGGCTTAGAAATTTGTAGTGTTTTTGAGAGTGTTTTCCTTATAGCATAAGTAGGCAAATAATTTAAATAGTTATAATAGTTAAGATAGTTAATTTAGTTAAAATAGTTGAACTTTGGCTGAATAGTTTTGTACTGCTTAGGATTTGTAAGTTTTCGCTGGCATCAGGGACTGAGTGTCTGTGTGTGTGTGTGTGTGTGTGTGTGTGTGTGTGTGTGTGTGTAACAGCTTGGTGTTACTATTCTTTGAGTTAAGGTGTTCTTTTGGTTTTCAGGCATGGCAGAAAAATCTGACAAGCCTACCAGATTCAAGAAATGCACTTCTTGTGGGGTAAGATCCCCAATTCGGATGCCCACAGCAACTGTGTTTATTACCTGGGTGATGCACATCTTGAGAAGGATTGTCAGGTCTATGCTACCTTTAATCCAAGAGCCCTCTTGGATCGGAGAAATAAGTTGATTCTGAGAGGGTTTCTACCTGTAGGAGCTCAACCCCCTCTACTCCAACTACCTCTGATTCAAAAAAGAGGCATCTGAAGGAAGTCCTCATCCTTTCTGTCATATCTTTCCTCTAAGAAAGCCAAGAGTGCAGATCCTGGGTCCAGGGGTTGGGAGGGTGGCCTAATGGTTAAGGTGTTTGCCTTACAAGCACAAGGTTCAGGGTTTGTGTCTCACAAAGGATAATTGGCTAAACTTAAAATGGCTCGCAAGGGCAGTTAGCTTAGTACTAATCTATGAACCTATGAACCTATGAACAAATCCGAGTCATACTCGACCAGCGTTGGATCCTATTCGTTCCTTGGATCTGACGACTTTGGGTCCAACAAGTTTTCTCATTCTCATAGCTTCATATCCAAAGTCTTCAGATCTACAGATCCTACTATCCAATGTCCCCTACTCTGCCAGAAAGGATTTTTTGAACTCCTTGTAAGTCATCCAGACCGCCTGCTACCACTTCTTCCAGATCTTTCAGGAGTCTTTCCAAAATTGACATGGACAAAATGATGAAGAAGTTTCTTTGAGCTCAAATTCAGTTGGGGATAATTCTAGCTCCATACTGTCGGATCAGTGAGCTTTTCTGTAAGGAAAAGACTTTCTCCTTCTCTGATCTGACCCTCGGCTTCAGAGTCCAGGGATCCGAGATCCCTGAGAGGTACAATGTCAGATCTGAAGTCACATCTTGTGTCAGATCCCACAATTATCCTGACCAGCTCGGCTCCGTTGTTTTTGAGTCAAAGTGGGTCTCTGATCCGAGAGGTCTATGCCAGATCCAAGGGACAGGGCTCTGTTCCAGTTGGCTTGGAGACAACCCTTCCCTTAGGAGCCTTGGCCCTAGACTGCTTAGGCCCAATTCTATCTGGGAAGCACGGGGATGCCCATTGCTTTCCTTCCTTGACTGCTTCGGCTCAAAGGGAGGAGGCAGTGGTTTCCCCATGTTCTTCTGCTTTCTGGGTTGTGGAAAGGGTGTTCTTCACAACCTGGGATATGTCCTCTTGTACCATGGCTCCCTCCCCTCGTCCTTAAGCTGTCATGTGCTCAGAACCTGTCCTTTCTGTCTGGTCAGGTCAGCCAGTTCTAGAAGGCCCCCAAGTCACATTCCCCTCCCAGGCATCCTTCCTCTTCTGATACCTTCCCAGATCGCACCATTGAGGAGGTCCCCCCAGAGGAGGACGTGTAAAAGAAGGCACATAGACTCCCCAATGGAGTCTCTCATGGGGGGCATGGACTTTGAGGAAGATGAAGGATCCCCCAGATTTCCACCCAACAGTGTTGCCTTTGGGGGACATCATGGATATCCTTAGGCAGAAGGGTGGGTGGTCACCATAAAATCCTTCACCAGAAGAGTCTGTGTTGTTGGAGGCCTTTGGGACTGGCCCATCTACATCCCTCCCACCGGGCCTGGAAAGAACCAGACACCGTTGAACCAATTTGAAAGCAACCTTACAAGATTCTGTCCCTGTCTGTTGATCGTCAGTACTGGAGCAAAGGTGTCACAGCTGATACCATGGTTGTGACAGCAGCAGCAAAAAAGGAGCTAGCACAACAGAGCTCCACTGTCCATCCTCCGAACAAAGAATCCACAGCGATGGACAGGATTTGGAAGCACTTTTACGCCTCGGCTACTTTTGCTCTGAGGTCATTAAATTTTATGGCATATTTCACACGTCTGCAAAGGGATTTGAGTAAGGAACTATGAAATTCCCTTGGTGAGTCCATGACGGCAGAGGACCTCAACTAGGTTTCTCCACAGCTGGCCACTCTCTCATCTATTGCCAACTCATCGATGAGGTTAATTTCTCAAGCTGCAGAAGGCACCTCTCGAACATCCGGCTCAGGAATAGCTATGCGCCATCATGACTGATGACGCTCTGAGATTTTGCTGAACCCTTTAAGGCGTCTTTTATTAATGCTTCTTTTGACTGTTCCTCCCTTTTTGGACCGTCAGTTAAAGAAACGCTTACCCACAGGAAGCAGGAAGGAAAGACCCTGTCTGCCATCGGCATTAAGTTTTCAACCCCTCAGCTAACCTTTTCCAGGAACCAACGTGGTGGTAAGAAAATGTGGTTCTGTAAGTGTCAGGGATGTTTCTTAGACTCACGGGGTGATTCCTCTTCCAGAGGCAGAGGTAGAGGCTTCAATGCAGACACCATCATAGGGGCACAGGGGGCCCACAGAAGCAGGCTTTGCAGGATTCCTTTCCCAACAAACCCTATCAGCTCTTCTGAAGTGATGTTTGTCTGCTCTTCTTTGGAGGCATTTGGGAGACATTTTTCATTGCACCCAGTAGCCTGGACAAAACTCACAAAAAACAAAAGGGTGCTAAACTTCATATCCAGAGGGAATTACATCCCCTTCTCCCTTCCCCCTACAGAAACTTCCTGATGTTCCATCCAGTCAGAGGGAGTCAACAGCTCTAGAGGTTCAAAAGCTGCTTCAAACTTCAAAACTTCGTTTTGGTGTCAAAGAAAACGGGGGACCAAAGACCAATCCTGGATCTAAGCAGATTGAATCAGTGGGGTGGGAGTTTGGTGTAATGGTTAAGGTGTTTACCTTAGCAGCACAAGGTGCAGGGTTTGATTCTCATAGGGGGGTAATTGGCTAGGCTCAAAATGGTCCATGAGGGCAGTTAGCCTAGTACTAATCGATGAAAAAAATAATTATCCAAAAGGTCTCAGCCAAGTAGGATTCGGGACTTAACTCACACTTCTTTTTGGTGTCAAAGAAAATGGGGGACCAAAGACCAATCCTGGATCTAAGCAGATTGAATCGGTTTGTAAAGAAGTCAAAGATAACCTTCTGTTCCCATATTGCAGTATTCATAACATGAGGGAGATCCCCGCCTTGGTGACCTGAACATCCGGCCATTATACCAAGAATTAAACTGCTACAAGTTACGTGCAATGTTGCACATAGAACAGCTGTCAGCCATAAAAATGGAGCGCGCACATACCATCCTCAGAACTTCTCTGCCGCCAGTCTGAACGCCAGCTTCCACCCTTTTCTGATAGCCAAAACTTTTTCTACAATTCAGATAAGTGCCCCATTGGGGAGAAAACCTTTATTACACTCTTGCTACTGCATGCTTGTTAGACAGATTCCACACAAAGACAACCACGACCAGTGTCTTTTCTGTCTGGGTTCCAATCATGACTACAAGGCCTGTGCTATCTGTCGGGCTTCATCCCTAAAACCCCTCTCCCCTGCTCTCACTCTAAGTGTGTCTCTCTGAAGCTATTCTGCACGTCTCTGCCTTCCAAATTAAAGTATTTGACCTCCCTCACATCCTTCCCTTTCCTATTTTTGCTTCCTCTTTTCCTCTCTATTTTATATCCTCTTTTGAGGCTATCATCACTTTCCTATTCTCTGAACTATACTTCCATGCTTATCATCCCACTATATAGAGGTTACCCACATCTAGCTCCATATAGTAATACTACTAATAGGGCTACCCGTCTCTTAGTTTAATCTTATAGCCTCCTTAAAGAATGTAATATTGGACCCTCTTCTACTGTAACCCCTGTTGTCCTTACTATTTGTCCTGTATTACCACATTTGATGTTATCATATGACTCCTGCCATATTTTTCTGCAAGTAGCTGTGTACTCTAATGTTAATTTGAACTTTTTGCCCGCCCCCTGGCTTACTACTTCCGTTCCAGAAGCTGTTATAAGGGGTAAATCCCTTAGGGCGCCATCTTGTTTTTCCCCCCTTGTGCGTGGCTGCTGTTGGAAGCGGTGGTGAGTAGGTCAAGCCTGTTGTAGTGCATTGTGATTTGTATACCTAGTTTTATTTTATTTTATCTGTATTCACATGTTTTCTATGTGGCTGTTAATGTCGCTTGTTGGTAGTGTTGGTTTCTAGTGCTCGGGGATCCTATTGTTGGTAGTGTTGATCGCTAGTGCTTGGGGATTTATGTAGCCAGTTTTTATCTGCATATACATGTTTCTCAGTAGTACTTACTGTCGCTTATTAGTAATGTTGGTCGCTAGTGCTTGGGGATTTGTGTAGCTACTTTTACTTACTTTTACATGTTTACTCAGTGGTAGTTACTGTCGCTTGTTGGTAGTGTTGCTCGCTAGTGCTTGAGGATTTGTGTAGCTAGTTTTTATCTGCATTCACATATTTTCTCAGTAGTACGAACTGTCGCTGGTTGGTAGTGTTGGTCGCTAGTGCTTGGGGATTTGTGTAACTAATTCTATCTGCATTCTCATGTTTTCTTAGCAGCACTAGCTGTCGCTGGTTGGCAGTGTGGGTCGCTAAAGCTTGGGGATTTATATAGACAGTTATTATCTGCAATCACCTGTTTTCTTGATAATACTTACTGTCGCTTGTAATTCACAGCCTATTACTTGTTGGTGATATCTTTTTGGGGGCTTTGTTTTTTATACCATTTGAGTTTACTTCCTGATACTACTGTGCTGGTATACTGGTTCCACGTGTTTGGGGAATCTGCAATTGAGTATGTAAAACCCCGCGCATTTACTGTATGGCTAACGACTATAGTTTTTTGCTATCCTATGAATGCTAGGCTATTTTGAGTGATTTGTTAGCTTTATACAGTGGTCAGGGGTATAGTTTTTATGTATTTTGCCTCTGTCGTTGCTACTATTTTCTTTTAGTCCAATGAACTTTCAGATTCTTAAACTATTGGCAACATCGTTTTTTTCTACCCTTGAACTTGAGAATATAGGTTTTTGCTGCCTTTTAGTGTTTTCTTAGACTAAGCTGTAATTTGAAGATATACATTAATTCCCCCTATGCATTTATGTTTTGATAATGAGGATATCTGCCTGGGTGGTACTGAATGGTGTAGTTTAAAATGCAACCACTTTCGTGGACTACGTTTGCTGTTTTTACCCATGGTATGTACTGATATGCTGTCATAGACTACTGCTGATGATTACTGTTGAGAGATAGAGATTATAATCAGCTCCTAAACTGCTTATTTGTGCAACCTAAGGACCTATATCTTATTTGTATTTAAGCTGCCTAGATGTCTGTACCTTTCTTTTGCATAGATGTTTTGTATTGAAATGTAACTTCTTTTTGTTTGGACTAGCCTGATTAACCTAATTGCATTTTGTAATCAATCTGTTATTTTGTCTTTTCTTTATCTCTTTCTAGCTGGTTTAGGGTAATTATTCCCCTCTCAACTCCAGGAAGTGCTCCGTGTGGACTCCTAAACCTGCAACTTCCACCCTCCATTAACTGCCTGGGTCATTCTCCCCTGGGTTCACTTTATATACTGGACAATTGTAACCTGGACAAAGCAAAACCATAGTCATACTGTATGTTTCTTTGATATTTTTTCTTTCAAAAGTGCCATTTATGTTATGTCTGAGTATTCTCTCCTGATATAGAAACCAGATTTCTGCCAATCTCCGTCAGCAGCCATACCCCCCCCCCGTTTGCTAGCCTGCTTGATCCCTCACTCTATTCTCCTCTCTTCTGCTGATTATTATATATACTGCTCTACCCCTAAACCAATTTGTGACTCCAGTACTCACTTCCTCTCCCCTTCTCCTACCTATAGTACTGTCTCTTTCTCTCCTGACAATATCCCAGTTTCACTTCATATTTCCCATGCCTCATGCTTACAGTGTCTCTCCTGACTGTTTATTTTTCCTTGTAGTTCTTCTGGCCTTTATCAACCTCCTACTGTTAGTTCTCTCTGTCCCTGTGTTCTCCATTAACATCTCCACTACTCCCTTGACTCCCTTGTAACCTTTCAGAGAACTGTTTCTCCTGAGCTCTATCTATTCCTTGTCCCCCTGCCTCTAGTTATCCTAATTACCTCCTGGTATCCAGACCCACTCCTCTAGGATAGCTTCTTTCTGATTGTTCTCCACCCCTCTCCCCTGCTCTCACTCTAAGTGTGTCTGCCCCGCTTCGCTCCCCTCCCTACCCCCAAATCCCACCCACCCCCAGGGGTCCTCAACTTATACCTCACTAAACACTCCCCCATCCTCCAAACCAATCTCCTTCCTCCATACTAGACCGCCCCTCAACCTTTACTTCCCCTCCCCTTCCCCTCCACTACATCAGATCCTCCTATCATTTTGAACTCTAACTATAACACTATTCCTTTAAAACCACTTTAACCACTATTTAACCTTATCTCTACAATCCTCCTCCCTCACAACTCTTTGATACCCTACCTTATATTACATCCTATCTACTATCCATCTAATAAGTACTTATTACCAAACTAACACTGACTATCCCCTAACTCCATTTCCTTATACTTATTCTCCTTGTATCCCTTCTTCATACAGTATTGCTTAGCTACTATTTTTCTGAACAACTTACTCTAGACCTTCATCTCCTCACTACTATGTCTCCAACTTTAAAAGTCTTTCTCATCTATACTCTACTCTCCACTATTATTTTAACCTCTCTTTCTTTATCATACTATATCACCTCTTTGCAAATTAACACTTTCTATGAACAAAACCCTCACCTAAAGCAAACTTTACCTTCATCTAGCTTTAGCCCCCTTAAACATAGTAACATTACCTGCTCTTCCAGCTATCTACTCCCAAAATATCATAGGGCTTCTCACTTAACCCTCAACTTTAACAAAAGAATTCTTAATATTTGCCTCAAACTTATTAAAGTACTATCATCTCCCCATCATCAACTCCTCTTACATGGTGACATTCATCCTAATCCCGGTCCTTCTACCCTAAGCAATCATAACCAAAATGTAAACTCTACTCCTCCTCTTGCATCAAGTTCTAGAGCTACCAATTCACTTCTAATAGCTCACATCAATATCAGAAGTATGAACAACAAAATCCACCATCTTCATGCCCTACTTCACCTGCATTCATTCGACATATTATGTGTAACAGAAACATGGCTAAAACCCTCTACTCTAGACCAGGAAATCACCCCTCCTGGTTATAACATACTTAGAAATGATCGAATAAAGAAGAAAGGTGGTGGTATAGCCATTATTTATAAATCCAACCTACAAATTACCCAGTTTAAGGAACTACCATTAACAAGCCCAAAATCAGAAATTTTATCAATCAAGCTACAGATAAACAACAATAAAGCAATCTATCTAATATGTATGTACCTTCCCCCTGGTAATAATACCCAAACACTAGAAAACCTACTCAGTTCTCTGTCCAACAAACTACCCCAAGAAACCATAATACTTGGTGATTTCAACATCGATTGGAATACCTGCGCAGCCCAACAACCTACTAACCATATTAATCTCCATGGTTACTCTCAATTAATAACAACTACAACTAGAATCCATAAACCAAATAAGAAAGAAACAATTCTGGACTGGATTCTAATTAATAACGCCCCCAGTAACTATACTCCAGGAACACTTCCTGATAGTATTAGTGATCACACACTTACATATGTTATCAGACAAAAACTGAATATTCCTAATATGCATAAACTTAGAAGATGCCGCTCAAAAAGATTTTTCAACCCTGATAACTTCCTTACTGAATTACAGGCATGTGACTGGTCACCCTTATCACACCTTGAACTTAATGAGGCAGTTACCTATTTTAACACAAAGTTTCTACAAATCCTTGACTATCATGCTCCATTCCACTCTACTAGAATAAGAGCCAAAACTGCCCCTTGGCTTACAAAGCAAACAAAAGAAAAAATGATCCTTAGAAATAAAACCTGGACTAAATGGAAAGCTACCAAATCTCCATCTGACCATCTCCTCTACAAACAGTTAAGAAATACTACCAAGAAAGACACTCTTAGAGACAAAAAGGAATTCTATCTTCACCTTCAAAAAACCACACAAAATACCCCACAAAAATTTTGGTCAGGTATTAATAACCTTCTTAAACCAGGACATTCTCCTACTCCTACCCCCTCAGGATTTAACCCTAATACCTCTACCCAGATCCCAGATGCCTTTAATAACTACTTTACAGAAGCTATTCTAACACTAGCAAACTCACTACCAACACCTACTGCATCCTCACATAATACCTCTCCAGCCTCTACTAATGTCTTTCAAATCCAACCTGTCTCTTCTTCTATCATATATAAGCTTCTCTTAAAACTAAAACCGTGCACCCCATCGGCTGACCAACTCCCTTCTGAATACTTACAAATTGCTGCAAAAGCTATCTATCACCCAATATCGATTCTAATAAATAGGACCATCTCTGAAAGGAAAATCCCTTCAGTTTGGAAGATATCTCACATAATTCCCCTTCATAAAGGGGGCCCTTCTTCTGAATTATCCAATTATCGTCCTATTGCTTTACTGTCCCCATTAGCTAAGATAATGGAAAGGTGTATACACAAACAATTTCTTAACTACCTTCTCCAAAATAACCTTCTAGCTGACTGTCAACATGGTTTCAGACCCCATCACAGTACTACTACTGCCCTTCTGTCCTTTGCTGACTCCATAAATAGAAATCGAAACAGTAACCTTCTCTCTTCTGCACTATTTATAGATCTATCAAAAGCTTTTGATATGGTTAACCATAACATACTTCTTGAAAAACTTAACAACCTCTCCTTAAGCTCACATACTTTACAGTGGTTTAGAAGCTATCTTGATAACAGGCAACAAGCAGTTCTTTGGGAGAACAACCTTTCATCTTTACTCCCAGTAAATGTTGGTGTTCCACAAGGATCTATCCTTGGACCCCTTCTTTTCTCAGTATTTATTAATGACCTATATTTGAACGTACCACAAGCAACCTGCATCCAATATGCAGATGACTCGACATTGATCTGCTCTGCCATAAATATTTCCTCTCTCCAGGCCATCACCCAAACAACATTTCATAACGTTGAAAAATGGTTTATGCAGCACTGCCTCCTCCTTAATCCCAAAAAAACAAAGCTTCTTCTCTTTACTCCTACTAATAAATCTCCTACACCTCTCTTTACTATCACCTCAGATAATTCTACCTGCATTAACCCTGACAATACCACTCGACTATTAGGTGTAACCATTGACATCCATCTTAACTTTGATGACCAAATTAATAGTACTATAAAAGCTGTTAATAAAAAAATTGGGACACTCTACAGAATTAAACCCTTCCTTAACCCAGCAGCTAGAAAAACCATTGCACAGACCCACCTGCTCTCCACCCTTTTTTATGCTTCAGCTATATATACCACACTATCTAAAAATAACATCAATAAACTCTCAACCTGCTATAACAGTATAGCGAGATTCATTAATGCAACTCCCCTTAGAACCCACCACTGTCACAACCTGAAACAACTAAACTGGCTAGAACTAAATAACCACCTACTCTACCAACAACTACTTATCATTCATAAAACCCTTCATTTCCCTGAAAATACTCCAAGCCTGACTAGACTTATTTCTCCATATAAGAACCTAAACACACTCCGTTCCGCCAATAAGTTTCTAGTATCCATAACTAAATCATATAATAAAGCTGGGGATGCACTATTTTCAAATTCCATAGGGAAACACTGGAATCTAATCCCTCAAGAAATAGCTACTCTACATTCCACCTCTCTGTTCAAAAGACAAATCAAAGCACATCTTACTTCTCAATGGCTATGTCCCTGTACCAATCCTGATTGAAAGTATGTCTCAAAATGCCTTTTTAGTTTGTAGTTTTTTCTTTCTGTCCCCTTACTGGCCTTACCTGATGCTTTCTGGAGTTGAGAGTTGAATCCTAAGGTATGCCTATATTTCTTATTAACTTTAGTATGTAGTTCTTATATTTTGTTGTATAACTTGACTTAATGTTTTTAAATATCATAGATATCCTCTCTTGTACCTTGTATAAATCTATTAAGAAAATTCTGATATTGTTATAAATCACTGTAATTTTTATCTATACTGGAGCTTTTCTCCCCGGGCCTCTACTGTAAACGGATATATGTCCAGCTAGACTAGCCCGGTCAACAAATGTAAAATAAAATAAATAAATAAATTATACAGTAGTCTGTCTGCCCTTAATATATATTTTGAAAACCAGAGACTAAAGCAACTAGTGTGAGGTATGGAAAGTACTTCAGGTCCATCGGGTGACCCCCAAAGAAAAAGGTGAAAAAGGTAAGGCCTGAATCTTCGGCTGTAATTCTGATCCTGGATGTCCCTCCGAGGCCAGTGTACGGTGTCAGGTCCTCCTACTTTGGAAGGTACTGATTTAGAAGCAACTAGTTAGTACGCCCGCAGAGGTATCACATATATCTGTTATGGATGGTAAGGAGGAACCATGGCTCGCTCCTTCAAACGTTCCTCATAGTACCTCTACTGTCCCTTTCATTGAGGTTTTGCCGACATCAGGTCCAGAGCCTAGGCCTACATCTGCCCTTCCACCCCATCCTAGGGTAGGCCTTTCCCTCAAGAGAAAACACAAACAGAAACTTGAGTCTCCTAGTCAGAAGCCTTCCCCAGACTGACAAGCCTTTTCTCAAGGGATTTTGCATGCCTTCCTGGCACTTAGGCTTTCCACTTTGCAACCACCTACTCCAGAATCTCCTATTTCCCCTCCACCTAGGAGTACATCTACTTAACAAAAGGCCTCTGAAGAAGGTGAAACATCTTCATATGAGTTCCTGGTTTACTCCACTCAGATGGACTCTCCTCTGGGATATGCCTCCACTGAAGTTGATTCCAATGGTGAAGATTCTCCTGAAGATATTACATTTGGAGAAACTATCTCCAGAATGAGGGAATTTCTCAAGTGGAAAAGCTCCCAGGTTTTGGAAATACAAAAGTGGTACTATGACCTCTTAGAAATAGATTTTTCCGTTCCTTTAGCCATTCCACCTGTTTTGCCAGCTTTCCAAGATACCTTTCATGCAGCATCAAAAAACCCTGATTCACACCCTCCTGCTCCTAAAAGGGCAAACAGGTTCTGTAAAGTTCCTAAAGACAGTAGTTAGCTGTACAAATGTTCTCTTGCAGACCCAGCTGCGATCTCTCTGCCTTCTGATAAAACCATCAAATTACTACCCTCCATCAACCTCTTGCCCTCAGATAAGGACAGTAAAAGGATGGAGAGAATTGGAAAAAAGGTCTACATGTCTTCTACTCTGGCTTTTAGGGCCATTAATTATCAGACACACATGTCTAAGTATGTTCTGGTCCTACTTTCACAGGCCTCTAAATTGCTGACACATCTCCTTGACTCTGCAGCAAAATCCCAGCTTTCTTCCATCTTGGCAGTTTCATCTCATGTTACCAGGTATTCCATAAAATGCAGTTATGATGCAGCAGAGGTGTCTGCAAGATCAGCAGTGTCTGCTTCTGTCCTTAGGAGATACAAGCCTAGTAGTATGTGACTACCTGGCAACTTTCTCAGAAATCCCTCTTTCTCAGTGCCTTTCTTATTTCCTTTCACATTGAACAAGCTTTACCACAGACAAAGGGGTCCTGTCTGTAGTACAAGGAGGTTACTACGTGACTTGGAAAACCACTCCTCCGTTCATGGGGATTCCACAACTCCCAAAGGACCAGATCCACCTTTTCCCTCAAATCATTCAAGACTTGCAAACACAAGGAACCATACAGGAGGTTCCATCCTTGGAAAGAGGAAAAGGGTTCTATTCCAGGATGTTCTTAGTTCCCAGGAAAGATGGTCCTTGGAGACCAATTTTAGACTTGTCCAAACTCAGTGTATTCCTTCAAGTCCCCACCATCAGGATGTTCACCCTGCAAACTCTGTTTCTACTCTTGCTATCTCAGGCTTACCTAGTTTCCTTAGACATAAAGGATGCATACCTTCACATTCCCATCCACCCTGTATTCAGGAAATTCCTACATTTTTCTGTTGCTTTCTCTCATTTTCAGTTCTGTACTTTGTCCTTTAGACTCTCTATAACTCCAGGGGTATTCAGAAAGTGTTTGGCTCCTGTCATTGCCTTTTGCAGACTCCAAGGAATTCTCATCTACCTTGCTGTTCAAGCAGAACATCCAGACACTTTGCAGCAGAACCTTTAAACCGCCATCTCTTTGCTCCTTAATCTGGGATTCACCATCAGCTACAGCAAGTCTTCCCTTTCTCCTTCTCAGGACCAGATTTTCCAAGGCTGCAGGATAAGGACAGACTTTATGATGGCTTTCCTGCCTTTACAAAAGATGCAGTCACTGCAGACTTACTTTCAACAGTTGCTTCCTTTGTCCTTTCTGACTGCCAGGGAATTACTCAGGATGCTAGGGTTCATGGCTTCAGTTATACCAATGCTGCCCCTAGCCAGACTTCACATGCATAACTTACAGTGGTATCTGAAAACACTCTGGTCCCAGCATGCTCATCCTCTAGAGTTTGTCTTTCCACTTCTTCCTTGCATAAAGAAGGAATTGCTTTGGTGCATTCAACAACACAGACAACTCCAGTTCTATTTGGATAAGACCAAATCTGTTAAACATCCGAGTAATTGTTTTTCCTTTCACCCCAAGATGCTGGAAAAGCCTGTCTCTAAGCAAACTATTTAATCTTGGATCTCTAGGGCAGTTTCCTTTTACTCTGCCTCTCAGAGGAAAACTTTCTTCCTCTGTTAAGTCCCACTCCACTAGAGCAGTGGCTTCCTCTGGAGCCTTCTTTAAAGGCCTGTACACTGCTTTCATCCTGGAAGCAGCTACTTGGTCCTGAGTCCATACATTTAAAAACACTACAAACTGGTTTCTATCTCCAGATCCAGAGCAGGATTTCCTAGAGCAGTTCTGCATGGCTTTGTGGAGACTTATTGTGCTCCTAACCACCCCCTTTCTCACTCATGACCTTTGATATTCTCCCTCATATTATGAATACTGCAACATGGGAATAGAAGAACATAGAATAGTTGAGTAAAATCTTCCCATAACCATAGATGTCCTTCTCTTCCATGTTGCAGTATTCTACCCCACCCTCATTCCCCCTTGGTTCATGCTCTTCTTTGGATATTTCCTAATTGCATCTTATCCTTGGACTGGTGCTCTGACTGGGGCATTCAATTCTGAGGATGGCATGTGCAGACATCACTTTTATGGCCAGCATCGGCTGTTCTACATGCAATATCGCATGTACCTTGCAGTAGCTTAAGTCTTTGGTATACTGGCTGGACTTTCGGGTTGTGTATGTGGGGATCTCCCTAATGTTATGAATACTGCAACATAGAAGAGAAGGACATCTGTGGTTATAGTAAGATTTTGCACAACTATTCCTTCCTCATGGTTATGGTACAGTCCATTGTACCGCTTCTGTGCAAGGATGATTGGATGTGCTCCATAGATTTCCAGGACGCGTACTACCACATAAAGATACACAGGCGCTCCAGGAAATTTCTGCACTTCCGGCTGGGAGCCAGTCATTACCAGTTCATAGCACTGCCCTTTGGGATGAGCACAGCCCCCCTGGGTGTTTGCCAAATCCATGGTGGTGGTGGCAGCTAATTTCCGGCTCCAAGGATTCCAGGTGTTTACATACTTAGACAACTGGCTTTTAACTGCCCCAGCCAAGCATCAACTGTTACAGGCCATAAACTATCTACTCTGTATCGCCAAATCCTTAGGGATCACTATACATTTTGCAAACTCAAAACTAGAGCCATTACAAAACATAGAGTTCTTCGGGACTCTGCTTTACACTCAACAAACAATTGTGCACCTACGATTACAGAGGATCATAACTCTATGAAATCAGATTTAGGACATGTTGTCTCGCCCCTCTTCTCCAGTGAGACTGGTTCTACAGGTATTGGGATCCATGGCAACTATAGTCTTAGTCCCATTGGCCCGGTTCTTATGAGTTCTACAATGGACCTTAGCAGTTCAGTGGTCAATTCTATGCCAAACCTTTTCCACGTGAGTGAAACTCTCATCCATCTGCAAACAGCACATGCAATGATGGCTTCAGTGTCAAGACTTACACCTAGGCAGACCATTCTGTCTCCCCCCGCCAACAGCCACAGTGACCACGGATGCTTCCCAGCTGGGGGGGGGGGGGGGCACTATATGGGGAAGATGGTCCAAGGCACCAATTTGCACTTAAATGTCCTAGAGATGAGAGCAGTCTTCCTATCATTGCAAGCCTTTCAGGACGATCTTCCTCCAGAGACTGTTGCTGTTCACACAGACAGCATGTCAGTCTGGTACATCAACAAGCAAGGAGGAACCATTCTTACCCGTTGTGCAGGGAGGCCATGAGGGTCTGGGAATGAGCGATCTCTTTGTACTGCTTTCTAGTTGCAATGTAATAACGGTTAAGACCAATGCACTGACAGACAGACTCAGCATGTCCATTAATGCTCCTCATGAGTGGTCCCTCAATCAGTAGCAAATATGATTTTCAGCCATTGGGACCAGCCTCGCTGCGATTTATTTGCCTCTCCCCTGAGAAACAAGTACAGCGAGTTCTTCACTCTGATCCTTCCTCAGGGGGAGTCACCCAGGGATGCTGTTTTCCACAATTGCCCCCCCCCCCCCCGGTCTCCTTTTTGCTTATCCTCCTCTTCCCCTAATCTCAAGATTCCTCCATAAGACATGATGGTCAAAGTGTTCAGTCATCCTTATTGCCTCCTTCTGGCCTCGCCAAGTGTGGTTCCCGTTCTTGTGTTCTCATCTGAAGTATCCTCCTTGGATACTGGAATCCAATCATTACCTCCTGTCTCACCCGTCAGAATTCCGACACCCCAATCTCTGCACCCTCAAACTGACCGCATGGTTTCTCCAGTTCCACTGATTATTAGGTAGCCCAGGCTCCGTTCCTCAGTCAAGAATATTGTTTTGCCCTCTCAGAAATCTTCCACGAAGAAGATTTATAAAAGTAAATGGAATACATTTTCTATATGGGCCATCAAAGAGAACATTGACCCCTTTTCAGCATCTGTTCCTGACATTTTGTTTTTCATTAGACTCTTGTTTGACTAAGGAGCTAGTTTTTCTGCAATAAAGCTACAGCTTGCAACAATATCAAATTTTCATGTGGGACATAGACAATCTTACCTTATGGGCCTCTAAGTTATGTAAAACCTTCTTGAAAGGAGTTTTTTTCCCCTCCGACCTCCTGTCAAAGAACCTTGTCTACCATGGGATCTCACAGTGGTTTTACAAAGGCTAACTTAGAAGCCTTTTGAATCATCTGGGACTTGCAATTTAAAGTTTCTTTCCTGGAAAACTGTTCTACTGGTAGTATTAACATCGGCGAAAAGAGTCTCTGATTTACAGGCTTTGTCTTCGAAACCCCCTTATATTATTTTCCACAAAGACAGAGTGTCTTTACATGCTAACCCTTTTTCATGCCTAACATAGCCACCAAATTAAACCCTAATCATTCCATCCAGCTGCCAGTGTTCTTTCCTAAGTTTACCAGTAGGAGTGAATACATGTTCTTGATGTTCATAGGCAGTTACATTTTTATCTTCGCAGAACGAACCAACAGGAAATCTGACCAACTTTTTTTGTCCTATGCTCCTAATCGTTTGGGACAGGCAGTTTCTAAAGTATCTTTGGCCAAATGGATTACAGACTGTATTTCATTGATTTACCACCAAGCAGGGTTGTCTTTACCCCAGTCATCCAAAGCTCATTCTACAAGATCTGTAGTTATGTCTGCAGCCTTTTCTTCCAGATCTTCAGTTAAGGATATTTGTGCAGCAGCCAATTGGTCTACGATTCATACCTTTGTTACTCATTACAAGCTTGGCATTATTTCTAGAAACAGAGTTGCCTTTGGTTCAACGGTGCTTTGTCATTTTCTTCCATAAGGACCACCCAAGAGCAATGTAGCTGGGGACTCTGACCCAGTGGTGAGGAAGAATGAAAGAAACATCATATTTAAAGGTTATGTACTTTCCATAACTAGGTATCAGTGTTGTCTTCTTTCATTCTTCCTCACCCCCCCACCATCCCCCTTCCTATGTTCCTGGAAGAATTCTAGAGGAAGTTAGAACCCATGGGTTCTATGTTTGAGCCCCTTTAGGTAAACAAATTCCCTACCTTTCCTTCCTTTTGGAATTAATTGTGGGATTTGTCTACATATATTACCTAAACGTATTCTTTATGTATGGCTATACAGAGACAGCAAACTTGATCTGAGGGCTTGGAGGAGGCAGTGGGGTATTGTGGGTAAAGGGAGGAGCTAGTGGCCTGGATCCAAAGTCTAGGAAGGAGCAGCCGAGTAGGATCCAAGGATCAAATCCTAGACCCAGTGGTGAGGAAGAATGAAAGAATACAACACAGATAACCTAGTTATGGTAAGTGCATAACTTTTAACTTCCCCTGTTATTGGTGAACTCTTTTGGGGTGGTTTAGGCTGCCTACCATGGGTTCCGTTATAACCATGTGCAGCACTGGGTATCCCCTAGCTTTTAGGGCTATTAATTATCAGACCCATATGTCTAGGTATATGTTGGCTGTTCTTTCTCAAGCCTATCAACTTATTTCTGATTTTCCATACTTTGAGGGTAAAACTACTGTTCTTTCCTTGCTAGGGACTTCCTTTCAAGTCATTCGTCATTCTATTAAATGTAGTTATGATGTGGCGGATGCCTCTTCTAGGGCTGTTGTTTTTGGTTCAGTTACGAGGAGGTATTCTTGGCTTAGGCTTCAACCGCTACCTGATATTAAAGCTAAGTTTATGGATGCTCCTCTGGATTCTAAACTTTTGTTTGGGGAAGCTGCTGCTGGTTTGTTTAACTCATTAACCCTGAGTACCTTCACAGGGCACACCTAAGGTTACATCCAGACGCTCACTGATGCGGTAAAAATCCTGGTACGTTACATCCAAGCTCGTCTAGGAGCGCAACTAAGTTTAGAAAAACAATGCAACTCCACTGCTGTAAACAAAATTGAAAAGGTACCTGAACTTTATTAATTACCTTTTCAACTTTATTTTCGCAGTGGAGTTAATTAGTGTTTACACAGCATTTTTAGAGAAAATCAGTGATGCTTCATGAAGAGTTAGTTCAGCTCAACAAGCATAAAAGATTTGTAGGAATTAATGCTACACATGGGCAAATATGACATTACAAAGCAGAGCGAATACTGCATCTCAAACTTAATCCTCCCAGATGGTTGACACAAAAGAGGAATGTATATCTAAAGTAGAGAAAAAAACACGCACAACATTCCATGCGGCTTTCTTACACAGCATGACTGCAGTTTTCCTACAAAGCAGACTCCTGTGATGTAGGAAAAGACATTTCACATTCGTACCTACAGCTCTGAAACTGTAACGTTTTTAATGCTGTCATCCTCAACTTTAACCCCCCTCCCCCATTTCAAGAACACATAGAAGACATCTAAATCATGTTATAATTTGCAACGTTGAACCGTATGTTCCCTGCAGATCAGTGTAGTTACCTTCTCTTATACCACTGCAACTTCTTTTTACTGTTTTACTTATCATCTTCACCTTTTAAGTATATTTGTACTGTCTTTGTATCAGCTCTCCATTTCAATAAACAAAGAATAAATCTGGTGGAAGATCAAATTAAGCGAGCACCGGCAACATTTAAAACGTATCCCCGATTTTGAACTTTTTTTGTTCCTCGTTACTTTTTTTTTAGTTTTACAAATAAATCCTGAGTTAAATAGCTGAAAGCTATGCCCTTTACTATTACAACCTTAAACCTCCTATGAAAACAGCCGACAACTGCTGGAACTAAATCATTAAAAGTAAATAAATTACAAATAATATAGTTATTGTGCCAACAGCCATATGATCTGGTTTCTGCATTTGCAGCTCACATAGAACAGTAAAACGTGATTAGAGAAAGTTGGAGAATGAAAAGAAATGCATGAAAGAAAGATGATAGGAAAACTGATTTGACTGCAGTCTTGGTGCAGGTTATAAAGTCACCTAATCCTAACAGTACATTGAAGGTGAGTATAAAATCAGCAATATAGAAGAAAGTTTTGAAAGATAGAAAATATGCATTATAAGCATAAGTAGAGAATAATGCTTATGGTTACAGACAAGGAGAAGGCATGTTTTTCAGTACTGATTGGGTGGATGCTCGTACAAAGCACGATTCATTTTGACTCTGCCCACTTTAATTACTCGCCTTCCGGCTATGGCTCATTCAGATGTGTCTAGTTGATTATACAGTCCTTTTTTGTCCTTCTGTGTTACACAGATCTGTGGGAACGAGTGCAGTTCTTCTTCTGAGTTATGAGCAAAATATGTGGGTTTGAAAGGTATACCAGATAAAAAAAAATAGAGCTTTGTGTAAGTTCAGTTTGTAGCTTCAAAGCTGCCTGGTTAAATATGGAATCCCCCTAATAGCAGCTCCAAACTTTATTTTGCTGTCGCTGTTGTTGACAGTGTCAATCCCACTGGTTTTGCTCCAGTAGCAGGACAGCTGTTGTGGAAAGTTGTGGGGGGGGGGGGGTTACATCAGCAGCAGAGCATTGATTTGTATGAAACTTTTTATTGTTTGCTTGGAGTGCCCTTCTCAGTTTTTTTTCTTGGCATCTTTTACACTTTTACTTAAATGGTTATTTTTTTTGATTGGCAGCTTCTTGGTTCCGCTCAGTAAATGTCATTGTCCTTTTACAGTATCGGTTCAGTATGGTATTAGGTAATTATTTTGAATTATTCGTTCGCAGGTTTACCTGTTAAAATACCTCAATTATTTGATTATACATAGGGCTTGCATGTTATGGATTTAACATTGTGTACATTATTGTACTTATAGCGTAGTTAACACTGCTTGGTTGCCTGTGTGTTCATGCTTTCTCTGAAGTTTGTCATTGTTTTTTTATTTGTGAGTTAGCTGGCGATTTTTGCTCTAATGTCTTCTATAATTGATAGTTTTTTTTTTTCCTTAATTGTGTTTATAAAATTCTAATCCTAATCATTGGCAAGGTAGCTACGGAATTATCAGTCATGAAGCCTTGCATTTTGCTCACATTCTCTGGTTAACTCACAGTTTTACTCAGGTGATTCGGTCAGATGGTTGATTATGCACTGTATATTAGCTCATATGGTTGTAATTTGTTTTTCAGTTAAGTGTTTTTTGATTTTTGACTGTGTACTTTATGTTAATTTTGATAGTGATACCTACAGGGAATAACCTTGTATTTTATCTGGCCACCCATTCATAAATGCATGTAGTGAAAATTACATTTCCTTATTTTAGTCATACAGATTACTGTTCTGATGTATCAGCTGAGACAGGTGGTTCTGAGATAATCCAGAAAGCTTTTAGGTACTTTCTAGAAATCTTTCTTTATACTCTTGAGATGTGCTGTACTCATAATATTCACTATATACAACAGCTTGCATAGTTTGTACTGAACTTGAAGATCATGCTTTTGCAAAGTCAGTATCTATCTTTGAAGTCCAGTCTAATCTTTATGAACAGGCATATTTTAAATGTACTTTTCAGTGGCTATGGTCTAATGTCACAGTGACTAGTTTACTATAAATGTAATCATGAAACTGTTGAAAAAACAAAAACATTGGTTTACAGATCTTTTTGTAAGCATAGTATGGCTACTTTGGCAAAATCAGCAATCTAAAAGTTATTTTTGATAATAGCTTACATCTTGCACAAGTATCATGTTTAAATATAATATCATTTTGTCTAATGGCAAAGTTTTCTAGACAAAGGTCATCATTCATGCTATTTTTAGTCTTGACTGCATTAGCATAATGCATCTCCATTGTGCCAACAAACATTTTGCTAATATTCATTGTTCGTATTCATGATTTTATCCTAGTTGCTTGGCAATAACTCACTTGTTTAACCCATGTATATGTTCTATCAAATATCAGATGTGTTTCTATTAATAGTTTGTATCAGACTTGATCATTTCTAATACCAAAATGTTCTATAGCTTGCAAAGGCATAGCCTATCACTGAAATATAGTAACTGAAGTTTTAGTTCAGTTAGATAAGCATCTATTGACTCCTGATCTCCTTGAATTCTAGTGAAAAATAAATTAATGACATATGCAAGATACGTCTTTGGATTAGAATATGATTGAAATATCTCTGTCACTCTCAGGACTACTAATTTGTTTATGTCCTTCTGTTTAATATGCTGAAGCGTTATGTTGCTGTTTCTTGTCACTTCTTTGAGATTTATGGAGGGCTACACCTTGTACAGATCATATGCAATGCTAATATAATGTAATTAAATGGCCAAAGTATAGCTGTGCAAATTTATTGCTCATAAGTGTATTAAAACAAATGTGGTACACCGATTCAAGGGAAAATGTAACTGTTTAGCCAAATGAGTATGGCATTTGCTTACCATGTTAAATGATAAAGTTATTACCATCCTTGGGTGACACGACTGTGTAAAGAGATATTTACTTAGAAAGTTGAAGTGAAGTGACACGACTGTGTAAAGAGATATTTACTTAGTAAGTTGAAATGAAGAGAGTTGTATCTTGTTTTAGGATCCAAGATGCTCTTTTGAGTTGAACAGAATGATCATTGTAGAAGTAAAGAAGTATGCAGATAGGTTCATAGATGTTTACTAGGCTAACAACCACAAGGGCCTTTTTAAGCCTAGCCATGCATCCCAATTCTCTGACAAGTTCTGATACCCTTGATAGGTGTAAACATGGGGCTGGTAGATGAACCATTTATGGGTTACCTGTGTCCATTGGAGACACAGGTACCACTCCAGAGATGAATTTCCGGTTTCTTTTACATCCACCGGAGGTACGACCAACTCAAGTCGATGGGGCCTATGTTTATCATCTCCTCTGAAAGGTTGCACACTCAGGACTGCAGCACCTCCATTCTAGTTATAGTAGATATCCTTATCGTATGAACTCTTCCCTATAGCCATTTGACTGTCCAGCAGACAAAGAATGGGTTTTTGTTGAGTTGTGGTTACTCATAGGATCATAGAAGGTTACTAGGTTAATGGCCCTGGGGGCCTTACAAGCCTAGCCAAGAGTTTATCCCCATAAAGAAACCACAGTCAACACCTGTCGTCCCTGTCAGTGATGGACACAGGTGGAATCCCTGGGACAATTATGTGGTTTCCCATCCAAATGTCAAGGTTGCGCTTGAATAGGGTCAGTGAGGTGCTCTGTTTGACGTGTATGGGAAGTCTATTCCAGAGAAGGAGCAGCATCTGTTAGATAAACTTTTCTCTCCTGCAGGTTTTGTTGATGTTGCATATTTGGGGGTGTAGGGAGGCTTATCTCCCTGCAAAAAACAAGTTTAAAGAACAGCGATGTTTGATATCTGTCATTTTTGAGATCCTGAGTTGCAAGTCGTGATGTAGTTGTAATGTGGACCTCTCTAAACTCTAGGTTGAGATCAGATATGGTCTACCTTGAGGTGATGTGACCTTAGATAAATAATGGACCCTTCTCTGCACTTACCTTTTTTACTTCTGTGTCTTATTGTAACCAGAGGGATGGTTAGGTGAGTTAACATGAATTAGTACTTTTTGGATTAGCCAGATAAGTTTGACATGTTTGCTTGTGTTATTGTATTTCTGATTATACTATGTACTTCCCTGAGTGAAAAAAAGGTTATTATTTGCTGACTACTAGCAACATGGAGGTACCATATATTTTGGGCTTTTTTCTTGGCTTTGTCAGTCATGTGTGGAATTTAGGTGGTAGGAAGGGCTCGTTAATATCTAAGTGTTATACTATGTTACTGAATTACTCTGGTCTGTGTTACATCGGGTTGGGATGGTGGCCTAATGGTTAAGGTGTTTGCCTTACAAACACAAGGTACAGGGTTTGAGTCTCACAAGGGACAATTGGCTAGGCTTAAAATGGCTCGCAAGGGCAGTTAGCTTAGTACTAATCTATAAACCTATAAACCTATAACAGCTGCGAGGTAATATAATGAATGCCTACTCAACAGGTTATGTGCAGCAATTATCACCTGTGTCCAAGCATGCATAACGTTGCAGTAATGAAATGCAGGTCATTATCACATTAACAATTAGTGCAGTTACAATATAGCACTGAGTCATTATCACTTTTCAGGTAAAACCCCCAGCACCTGTCAGTGTTATTCACATAAGTAGTGGTTGTTATCACATTGATGAATGCACAAGCCAGTTTTGTGTTGTGGCCTACATGGAGTAATTTCAAGCCATCCCCCACCACTTTCTTTCTGTCATTTTTACAATTTGTTTGATACACAGTAAAGTCCTGATTGTGGTTGTATATGCTTCATATCTTTGGGAACTACTGCAATTGAACATTTTATCCTGTGGATAGGAGTGAAGATTTGGATGGGCTAACCAGCTGATGCATATGATACACACACACACACATGTATATATATATATATATATATATATATATATGTATATATGTGTGTGTGTGTGTGTGTGTGTTTGTGTATAGTCTTCCAATATATCTCTCAAACATCAGTAGTAATCTGTTTGCATTTTTCTTTCCTGTGCAGATTTGTCCACCTTCTGACACTGACATAGCTTCACAAGCAGAACGACAAGTGAGAATGTAGGTATGTGGCCATTCCTACATTCACTGGGCTGCCAGCCATGCCTCTGTAAGTGAAAATTACTACAACTTGAGCTTCCCCACATCTAGTGTGAAGGTATACTGGATTGCAAGAAGAGATATGCATTGGAGCGGACTACTGCAGTTGTTGGAAGAGAAGTGTTCCATCTACCCTGAGCCCGACATTCTTGTGCTGCACATTGGAGTGAATGATGTCATCAGTCACCCATTCAGAAGGCTGCAGTTTCAAATCAGAGCAATTTTTGAGCACCTACAGTCGTGGTGGCCATGTTGTCATTTTGTGTGGTCTGACATAATTCCTTGCCAGATATGGAAAACAGTCAACAGGAAGAGCACAAGGCCAGATGTTTACAGAATGGGTTCATGCATGACTTGATGCACAGTGTCGGTGGATCCACAATCTGCCATGATAGCATCACCACAGAAGATGTTCACTTTTTCAGAAGGGATGGCATTCACCTAACTGAGAAGGGCATTGCGTTGTTCTTGACTGACCTCCACAATGGCGTGAGGAGAGCTATGCACGATAAATTGGTAACATGCAGCTTGTGAGAAGAATGGAAAACACCCATGACCAAGTAGGGCCAGTATGGTAAGTAAAACTCTATTGTTATATTTATGAACACCATTGTTACTACTTACAACACAGGAAAAGATGTGCTAGGGAACTTGTATACATGCTGAGCAACACTTTCAGATTGTAAAACCTATCTGTATGCTGTGCAAAGGTACAAATAAGCGTTTGCTTATGAATTGTGTTGTGTAAAATATGATATTTTCTGAGTTTGGCAAATGTGGTAAGGAGCTGGTGAAGATGCTGAGAAAGGACAACTGTTTCAGGAGACTGCTACCAAGTACAATTGAATATGTCAGTAACCATCCTGCAATGTTTTTTTTCTTCTGCTTTTATCAGGCATGTGTAGAGTTTAGATGACAGGAAGGGCTTAGTAATACAGAAGTTGGTCCATTGCTAAAAGGACACGTAAAGAGAAAAGGCATAGGTAAGGCAGACTGCTGACACTGAAGGAGGTTGTGAGACTGTAATGGTATCAGCTGTCTGAGTGGGTAGCCAGCACCGGTATTGGACAGATCAGATGGCCTTGCATGCCACTGAAGTCCCATGCCTGTCCTGGGTTCATTAGTGGAGTGGTGGTCCTTACCTTGCTTTTTCTCTTTACATGCACCCATTCAGCAGTATGATGGCTACACCAAGAATGTGTATATTTACAATGATATGTGTCTACATGGTAAAATAACTGGGTCTGAATGATGTGCACATGTACAGATATCAGTTTGTTTATGACTCAGGTTATAGAAATTATTTTTTTTTTTCATATTTTGGTAAATAACTTAGGTAGCATGTAATTGTGCCAAGTCATACCTCATTTTCAAGACAGTATTAGTCCTTACAACGTGGTAAAAGAAATGTGGTCTTGCGCTGTACACACATACATATATCACAGTTTGTTTAGGGCTTACGTTATGGAATTTATGATTTTTTGCATATTTTTTGTAAATAACTGTGCAAGGGAGCATGTCACTGTGCTAAGTAATACCTCATTTTTGAAGACAGTATTAATAGTTCCGATATGGTAAAAGAACTGTGTCTGTATGTACACATGTACAGCTATCAAAGTTTGTTTAGGACTTCGGTTATGGAAATTATAATTTTTTTCATATTTTGGTAAATAATTTTGCAAGGGAGCATGTCAGTGTGCCAAGTAATACCTAATTTTGAAGACAGTATTGATAGTTCCAACATGGTAAAAAGAACTGTCCCTGTATGTTGTACACATGTACAGATATCAAAGTTTGTTTCGGGCTTAGGTTATGGAAATTATGATTTATTTCATATTTTGGTAAATAACTTTGCAAGGGAGAATCTGAATGTGCTAAGTAATACCTCATTTTGAAGACAGTATTGCTGGAGCATGTCAGTGTGCCAAGTAATACCTCATTTTGAAGACAGTGTTACTCCTTACAACATGGTAAAAGAACTCTCAGAGACCTGGCTTAAACCACATAACTCTGACAAAGAATTCCTCCCCCCAGGATACAACATTCTCCACCTAGACAGAACCCATAAGAAAGGTGGTGGTGTTGCTATTCTGTATTCCAACCACCTAATCCTAATCCCCCCACCCAATCCACCTCCCTCCTTCTTCCCTGCCGAGCTTCTAATAGCCAACTTTAAACCCAATCCCCACAAGACCATAACAGTAGCTGCCATCTACATACCACCTGGTGAAAACATACCCATACTAGAACAGATTCTAAACTGGTTATCTGACCACATCCTCAGTGAAACCATTATACTGGGTGATGTTAATATCAATTGGCTTACCCTTACCAGTAACTCACCTTCCACCAGCATAAACCTGTATGGTTTCACCCAACTCATCTCCTCTCCCACATTCCTTAACAAATCCACCAACTCTAGCTCCATCATTGACTGGATGCTTGTTGCCAATCCCAACCTCTACCCTCACACTGAAACACTACTCGACTGCATCAGTGATCACTGCCCTATACAAACTCTCCGAATCTCCCCCCACATCCCCAAACCCCACAAATACAAAGAATCCCGAAAACTATCCTCTTTTAACCTCAACACATTCAATCACATCCTCTCTCAAATAAACTGGACCTCCCTCTTTACATTACCCCTTGATGATGCTATCTCATTCTTTAACTCCACTTTTCTCAACATACTCAACTCCCTTGCCTCTCCATGTACTGTCAGAGTCAAATCCCACAACTCCCACTGGATAACACACACAACCCGTACTCGCATACAAAAAAGACTCCGCATGGAAACTCTGGTTCAAAACTAAATCTCCATGCCACTTCCAAACCTACAGGGAACTTCGAAATCTCACCAAAAAACACATTAATCAAGACAAAAAGAATTTCTATCCCCAGCCTCAGTCCTCACAATCCAGTAACCCTAAAAAATTCTGGAGCACTATCAACCAGATTCTCCACCCAGGTAATCCATCAACACCCAACCCCTAACCTGATAACTCACCCCTCAAAACTGCCTCCTTTTTTAACTCCTGTTTCATCAACGCAATAAGTCAACTAATGCAAAATTCTCCCCTACCCTACCCCCCCAACACTACAACAACAACACCTTGAAATAACTTCCTCCTCTCCCTAAAAACAGTCCCTACTAGCTACATACAAAAACTCCTCCTCAAGCTCAAATCCTGCTCCTCATCAGCAGACAACCTACTATCTCTCTTCCAAAAACACGCTGCACCATCCGTAGCATACCCAGTTTCCATCCTAATTAACCATTCTATCACGGAATCAACTGTTCCAACTCTTTGGAAAAAATTCTATACAATTCCTATACACAAAGGTTGCAATTCCTTAGAACTCTCAAATTTCCGACCAATTGCTATACTTTCTCCCCCTCCAAAGTCCTAGAACACTGTGTACACAAACAAATCATGGCCCACCTCCTACAACACAACCTGATCACCCGTACCCAACATGGTTTTCGTCCGCACCACAGCACCTCCACTGCTCTCACCTTCTTCACCAATACCATCTCCCTAGCCAGAGATAACAACAAACTCATTTCTTGTCTATTCTTAGATCTGTCCAAAGCCTTTGACACAGTCTCTCATCCAGTCCTTCTGTCAAAACGTTCTCAACTTAACCTTTCCCTAACAACCATTTCTTGGTTTAGCAACTACCTCTCAGACCGGCACCAATCTGTCAAATGGCTCTCTGCTCTCTCTCCTTTTCTCCCTATTAAAATAGGTATCCCACAGGGCTCCATCCTTGGACCCCTCCTTTTTAACATCTTTACCAATGAACTCCACAACTCCTGTCCATAATCAACCCTCATACACTACGCGGATGACTCTACCATTATATCTGTAGCTGATAATCCAACTGAACTACAAACCCTTACTAACCACACTCAAACTTGGCTAACGCAACACCATCTCATACTTAACCCCCCAAAAAAAACAAAACTGTTATTCTTTCTGCCAAAATCCCACTTCTCACTTAAATCCTCCTTCGCCATCTCTTCACTTAACAACACTATAATAGCTCCAGAAACCCACACCAAGCTCCTTGGAGTAATCATAGACGACCAACTGAAATCTGACCTTCACATTCACCACAGTATAAAGAAAACCCATCAAAGGCTTGATCTTCTTTATAGAAATAAAAAATTTCTCACTCTTGAAACTAGAATAACCCTAGCCAATGCCTACCTCCTTCCCAACATCTTCTACAGTGCACATATCTATACTAACCTCCAGTCTACATTTCTCTCCAAACTTGAATCTACCTACAATAAAGTGGCTAGATTTGCTGCAAACTTACCACCCAAATCTCATCACTGTCTGGCCCTCAAGTCACTACACTGGCTTGCGTTTCCAAGCCACCTCAAATTTACCCAACTTGTCATTATCCACTCCATTCTCAACAAACCATTCTCCTGCCCTAGTCTTACTTCACTTGTGTCCCTCTACACTCCCACCCAGTCATTAAGGAACTCAGATCAACATCTGCTACAAATTTACAAACCTAACAAATGTGCAGGACAAAACTTATACAGCTACTCTCCAGCCATCCTCTGGAACAAGCTACCCTTGACGCTAAGAAGCCTACTCCAGATCCATACTTTCAAGATCTCTCTTAAACACTACCTTACCCACCTCACTACTTGCCCCTGCAACCCCCCCCCCCTTCAACCTAGTACACATCTTGGTCTCTTCTCACCTCTGTCACCTTCCCTTCAATAGCCAAATATCCATCTCGTCCTCCCTCATTACCACCTGTCAACCCCCTCTTCCCCCACACACCTTCCTGCCACCCCTTACCTTTATACCTCAAGGCCTGCTCTCTCCTACCTACCTCTTGTCAGTATGTATATAGGTCGGTACTGGGCTATCTGCCCGAAGGCATATATTAGCCCAGCCACGTTGTGCGGTATTCACCGCCCCTTTAGTAGTTCCCTAGACCCTTGTACTAGCAGCTAGTACCCTTGGCCCCTATCTAGTAGTGCTGTTGGTGTGATCCCCTGTGTGAACTTTCTGTTACCCATCCACTCATCAAGGTTCCTCTTGAAGAGTGATAGTGAGGGGCTTTGTCTTATGTAGATCGGGACCCTGTTCCATAGTAAGGGAAGTCTCTGCGAAGAGAATCCAGCATGTTCTATTCATTGTTGTGTTGAGGTTTATATCCCTAGAACGTGTAGCTTGAGTAGATTTGGTTTTGCTAAGATGGAGCATGTTCAACAATTCTGGGTTGGACATGGCTCTGTACGTTAGACAGAGATCGCCTCTGAGAAAGCGGTATGCAACAGAGAACAGTCTTAGCTTTTTCAATCGTGCTGCATAGGGCAACTGTTTGAGGCCAGTAATCCTCTTGGTTAGGTACCTTTCTGGTCTCTCCAGCTGCTGGAGATGTCTAGCCAGGTACATTCCAATTGGTGCATTGTACTCAATAATGGGTCTGATGACGGAAGAGTAGAGGGGCACCATTACATCCTTAGATCTTGATGCAAACCCTTTCGTGATCAGATGGGTCACATAGAAGGATTTTCTAACCACTTTGGCAACATGGTTATCAAAGGAAAGCTGACTATCTACTTGGGTCATTAGATCCCTTTTTTCTTCTTCAGATTTCAGGGGATTACCTCCTA
The DNA here is from genome assembly GCF_019279795.1 of Protopterus annectens. Taxonomy (NCBI): domain Eukaryota; kingdom Metazoa; phylum Chordata; order Ceratodontiformes; family Protopteridae; genus Protopterus; species Protopterus annectens. The sequence continues at coordinate 545,227,187 of NC_056734.1, read as the reverse complement.
TGTTGTAGTTTGCGGGTACTCTGTTTTTTCCAAAGGGGATTACTACACATTTTTTTGCATTTAGCTTGAGACCATGGCTTTGACACCATGCATCAGTCTCATTTAGGCCCTTCTGGAGGATCTCCATGTCGGCCGGAGACTCCATTATAGCACCCAGTTTGCAGTCGTCCGCAAACTTAGTCAGCCACAGCCCTTCCGTGCTTACCTGTACTTCTGAGAAGTATATGCCAAACAGGAGGGGCCCCAGGACAGAGCCCTGAGGCACACCACTCGTTACTGGTCTGGATTCGGACATAGATCCCACTACTCTTACTTTACCTTTATAACCTTTCCCAACTCTTCACAGGCCACCTATTTCATACTAGGACCCTCACAATTGCTAATCCACAAATCCTATCAACTCATTATCACCTCTCTACGCTAACTCTGCAAACCCGCACAAATCCCACTGCTCCTACTCCCTACTTATCCTACTTACATCACCCTCAACTACCCTGTATCTGCTCTGGCTCCATTACAACATTAAACTGCCATCTAACTCTATCTGTGTTAAAACTCACAATTGCCTCCCTATTTATATGCGATTAACAATCATAACTCTATTCGTGTATTTAGCAAAACCTGTGTTCTACTATTTTTGCATTCTTCTATCGTGTATTGTGTAAATAGCAGAATGTTTGAATTTTTGTATTATTTTACTGTATACTGGAGCTTTTCTCCCCGGGCCTCCGCTGAAATGGGCTATGACCCAGTCAGACTATCCCGGTCAACAAATGTCAAATAAATATATCGCAGTTTGTTTAGTCTTGTAGGATTATGAAAATTATACATTTCCAATACTTCTCATTATTATGCCCATATCTTTGCAAGGGAGCATGGTGATCACACAAATGATGCATCATTCTGAAGCTGACATTGAGACACATAACTTCTACACTGATATATAGGCTCTGTCTGTTACAGATGATGAGATATTATGCTTTGTTTATTTATCAGTTATGGGAAATATTATATTAATCAAATTTCTGTGAATATCGCCATAAAGGAGCTTCACACAGTAATGGTTAAGGTATCATTTTAAAGCTGACATTCATACTAACAAATTAAATACAAATTGTATGGGTCTACATGGTACATTGACCAAGATGTTGTGCTTTGCTTTTCCAAAAAGGTAAAACGTGCACAATATCAACATTCCTTGCCAAATATTTAATAATGACTTTGATATGTACTGTCAACATTTACACAGTTGGAAAGGTCAGTGTCTGCTGAACAACTTTTGCGTTTACATTTTTAGTGTAGCTCTTATAGTTAAAGTGTTATGAACATTTGTTTTCTGTATGGTATTACAAATGGGTTTTCTGAAAATGAGCTCAGGCTGCACTGTTGTTCCTATGGTGGAATTAAGCAGGCAGCTTTTTCTGAGCTGCTCCGGAGTGAATGAGTTAAGTCCCTTCATGATAAGGGTAAGGCCTTAAGGGAATTTAAACATGTGTTTGTTTCTCCTGTGCCTAAGTTTCAGAGAAACTACCCCGCTAAGCCTTCCTTTGTTCATAGGCAGTCCTGTCCTTCTACCAAAAGTAAGAAGAGTGGCAAACAGACTCCTTCTGCTAAGGCTACTCAATTTTCGGGGACTCCGAAGCCTTCCTTTCTGGACAAACCAGGTGCTGTGTGACTGTCCGTCCCCTCCCAACCACATTCCTCTTTCTCTTCGCCTTTCTCTTTATTTTCTGGTTTGGCTTCAGATCACTCAGGATTTTTGGGTTCTGTCAGTCATTCATCAAGAGTACTTCATGGTGTGGAAATCCTGTTCTCCCTTTATGGGCATTCCTCAGCCTCCTTGGAAACATCTTCCCTTTTTACCAGAGGTTCTTCAAGATCTGTTGTCCTAGGATACTATTCAAGAGATGCCTGTGTCCCAAAGAGGGAAAGGTTCTACTCCTGACTGTTTCTAGTGCCCAGAAAAGAGGGCACTTGGAGTCATATTCTAGACTTCTCTCATCTAAACACTTTTCTAAAGGCACCTTCCTTTTGGATGTCATCTCCTCAAATTCTGTTTCCTCTCTTGCTCCCTCAGGCTTATATGGTGTCTCTGGATCTCAAGGATGCATATCTCCATATTCCGATCCATCCTGTTTTCAGGAAGTTTTGCATTTCTCTGTTGCTTCCTGGCGTTTTCAGTTCTCTGCTTTGCCCTTTGGCCTTTCTGCTGCTCCAAGGGTGTTCAGTAAATGCCTTGCTGCTGTGATTGCCCTTTGCAGACTTCAAGGGATCTAAATATTTCCTTACTTGGACAAACTGTTGATTCAGGCATCTTCCCCAGAGACCCTTTTGCAAAATCTTCATTTTGTTGTATCCCTTCTTCAGAGCCTGGAGTTCGTTGTAAATTTAAAAAAAGTCTTCTCTAACTCCTTCTCAGGATAATGTTTTTCTGGGTTGTAGGATTCAGACAGTGCCAGTGCTTGCATGCCTGCCCCCTCTAAAGGCCTTAACTCTTATTTCTTTCTTTCATACTCCTCTTCCTCCAGCTTCTATTACTGCCAGGGAGTTTATGAGCATTTTGGGTTTCATGGTATCCACCATTCTGGTGCTCTGTCTGGCCAAACTTCATATGAGAAAGTTTCAGTGGTTTCTGAAGTCAGTGTGGCTTCAACATACTCATCCTCTAGAATTTGTATATGTTCTTTGTGTTTCACTGTTGCAGTCATCACATTTGAGTTATCCCTGCCGGGGTAGCCCTCGACCAGCCCGAATACCAGAGACTTAGTATTTCTGCATCAGTTGCTGTCGCTTGAGGACTGATGTCAGGTCTTTAAGAGTATAAAGTAAGGCAGCTGCCACCATTACATTAGTCTTTCTTGCATTGGACCCCGAAGCAGAAGAGTTTGCATGAGTGCCGGTCAGCCGCTGAGTTTTCATCTACCGAATTGAAGTTGAAGTCTTCTAAAGCTAAGTACCCCGTTGGGGATCCTTTTTTCTTCCACTAACCGATGTCAGAAAACGTTAATATTTGTCTCGCCTGTGGAAAGCAAATACCACACCGAGACTTCCACTCTTACTGCGTCACTTGTTTAGGCCCAGACCACGACGTCCCCCGTTGTCGCTTCTGTGCTTTGTTCAATGCCAGAACTATTTGTCGTTGGGCCTTTATTGTAGCCAAATATTTTCGTTTACTGTCCTCGAATTTCGATATGACTTCAGTAAGCCATCCAACAGCAGATCTTCTGAAAAAACGTAAAGATAAAGACAGAGACAGACCGTACAGGTCCAAACCTACCGACGATACTTCCATTAAGCTAGTCGTCAGTCCTCCGGTACTCAGTGAGGCAGTTTCACAGCCCCTGATGCCCACATCAGTTGATTCGCAGGCCGCTACCGAGACCCTTTTGGAGATGGTATGCCGCAAAACTCTTCTTCGACTAAGGATCCTGTGGCTGTCTCTACCTTGGATGGGTCTGGAGCCACTGAGCAGGCACCGGCTTCCGAGGAAGTCCTTCACTCTACCGAATCTCAACACAAACCGGCATCTTCTTTTACGACTAATGTTCTTTCAAAAATGACCGAGTTTTTTAGGCCAGGGTTCGACCCACACCCAAGAAACCAATGACCCACTCTCAGGCACCTGCTACCTTGCCTCAGTCTCAAATGCTTAAAATGGCAGAAGACCTTATCATGCTGATCAGGGGAAGCCAAGCTACCCCCTCCAAAAGGAAAAGAGATCTGTCCCCTGTAGCTTTGTCTGAACAAGAGTCAGATGACTCTGATGCATCTGAGTATGAAGACATGCAACCCCTTTCCACTTATGAGGATTCTGATGCAGAGGACTCCATTCATTCAGCCTCTCCACAGAGGACTTTTCCTTTGGGGAAACCCTGCATACTTTAAGGGAGCATGTCCAATAGGAGAATCAGGACTACCCTCAGTCTAAAAAAAGACTCGGGGAATTTCTAGATCTTCCACAGCACAGACCCTTGGCCACCACCCCCCCAGTCCTGGATGTTGTGGAGGATGTTCTCCTCTAATCCAGCTTGACTCCTGATGCCCTACCTCCTGCTCCCAGAAAACCAGACAGGTACTATAGAGTCCCTGACACACACAAATATCTTTTTAAAAATTCAACAGCTGACCCTGAGGTCATTTCTCAAGGGCCACAAGGGGATTAAAGCAACCTCTGCTAAGAATCCCACTCCCTCAGACAGGGATTCCAGAGCTTTGGACAGATGGGGTAAAAAAGTATACACCTCAGCTACTCTTGCTATCAGGACACTGAATTGTCAGTTCCATATGGTGAAATTTCAGTCCTCCCCACGGTTGGGTAGCATTCGAAAGACATGTGTGCATAAATGGGAGTGCCTTCGTTGAAGGTTGGGCATCGAGCTGGCATCTCGGCGTTTCGTAAAAAATCTACTGCCAATCATTAGCGGACCGGAGTTCCGCTGTGGCAACACCTTACTGGGAAAAAGCCGAAAGACAAACAACAACCTTGCAACTCCTTAAACAAAAAATGTCTTTCTTTCCTGCTTGGGCAGAATCTAAAGAATTACAAGACTTAATGCATTCTGTAAGTCAAGTAACTAAACGCACTTTGCACTGTGGTTTTGATGCCCTGGAAGCGTCTTGCAGGGTAGCAGTCACTGGATCTGTCATTAGAAGACATGCATGGCTTAAGGAACAACCCCTGCCAGACCATGTCAAATCCAAATTGTTGGATGTCCCCTTGCACAAAGATAATTTATTTGGCACTAAGGCAGAAGAGGTCTTAAAAAGGATGGAAGAAAAAGCAAAATCTATGCAAACAGTTAAGGATTTCTTACAGGTCCAGCCCCCTAGTTTCTGCAGGCATTGTCCCTCCAAGCACTGGTCCTTTCCTGCTCCGAGTAAACCATCCCAGCCTAGGCCCCGTGGAAACAGACCCTCCCAGACAGCAGCCCAGGGAAATGTAGAGATCTAAGCAGTGGACTACCTCCACTTCAAAACCAGGGAGTTCTAAGCCACCCCCTTATGGTAAGAACTTACAATGACTCACCTCCTCCACCCCCCCTCTGCCCACCTTCACTTACCCCTAGGAGGAAAACTCAACTTTCACTCAAGCATCTGGGCCACCATTACAAAGGACCAATGGGTTCTGAACATTGTGTCTCAGGGATACAAATTTTCCTTCCACACCCTCCCAACCCCAACAGGGTTCCCAGATCTACCACCAAATCAGTGGGCAGAGGCTCAAAAGCAAATCCTTTCCCTGCTCTCTATGAGGGCAGTAGAGCACGTTCTTGCAGAACAGATAGGCCAAGGCTTCTACACCAGACTTTTTCTGGTGCCCAGAAAAGAGGGCACCTGGCTCCCCATCCTCGATCTAGCCTATCTAAACACCTTCCTGGTAATCCCAAAATTCAAAATGCTCACCCTCCAGCAGCTGCTACCCATGCTCTCCAATGACGCTTGACTGGCCACCCTAGATCTAAAAGAGGCCTACCTCCACATTCCTATCAGGGAATTATGCAGGAAATATCTCCGCTTCAGGGCAGGATGTCAACACTTTCAGTTCTCTGCGCTTCTCTTTGGCTTATCTATTGCTCCCAGAGTTTTCACAAAATGTCTGGCTCCAGCCACTGCCTTTTGGAGACCAAGAAATATTCAAATTTACCCATACTTAGACGACTGCCTTATTCAGGCAGACAGCCTGGAAAAGCTGCTCAAGCACCTGGCCTTTGTAAAGACCCTACTAACCTCCCTGGGGTACACAATCAATGAAAAGAAATCCAAACAGGTGCCCACCCAAAAGATAATCTTTCTGGGAGCAAGTCTGGACACAGCATCCCAGATAGCATACATTACACCAGAGAAACAAATTTTCCTGTCAGCCTACTTCTCTCAACTAGCCACAAGGCCCCAGCTATCTGCAAGGAAGATCCTGCAAGCTCTGGGGTTCATGGCATCTTGCATACTACTCATTCCATATGCCAGACTGCATATGAGGAAACTTCATTGGTACCTAAAGAGCCTTTAGTGTCAACACACTCAAGACCTGGAAACTCTTCTACCTATAATTCCTTGCCTCAGAAAGGATTTTCTTTTGTGGGCAACAGCATGCTCCCACAACAAGAGACTGCCCTTCTCCCCACCCCCCGCCGCATCAGACTACGCTTGGAGTGCACACCTCGACGGCAGGTGCATAGGTTCATAGGTAGGTACTAGGCTATTGGCCCTAGGGCCTATACAAGCCTAGCCAAAAAGGTACCCTGGCTTTCGCCACCCAAGAAAATTATTTTCCTATGCCCTTGTCAAGCAGAGCCACAGAGGTGATCCCCGGGGTGAATTTCCTATTTCCCATCCAATCATCAAGATTTTTCTTGAAGAGTGCTAAGGAGGAGCTTTGTTTGCTATAGATAGGTAGTTTGTTCCAGAATATGGGAAGTCTCTGGGACAGGACTCTATCCCTCCAGCATGTTCTGTTTATTGTGGTGACAAGGTTTAGGTCCCTAGAGCATGTAGCTTGGAGGGGTTGGGATTTCTTTAAGTGGAGCATGTCCAACAGCTCTGGGTTTGACATAGCTTTGTATGTTAGGCAGAGATCGCCTCTGAGTTGGCGATATGTGACGGAGTAAAGCTGAAGTTTTTTGATACAATCTGCGTAGGGCATCTGTTTGAGGCTGGTAATCCTCTTTGTGAGCTATTTCTGGGGCCTTTCCAGTTGTTGTAGATGTCTTGTGGGTTACATACCAAAAGGGGCATTGTACTCTATAATGGGTCTAATGAGTGACAAGTAGAGGGGAACAATGACCTCTTTTCTCCTGGATGAGAAACCTTTTGTGATGAGGTGTGCCACGTAGAAGGATTTCCTGACTAATGTGGGGATGTGATTATCCAAGAAAATACTACTGTCACCTGTGTCCCAAGGTCTCTTATCACACTTTCGGTGTTAAGTAGACACCCACCTATGTGGTAGCTCATGGGTACAGAGTTTTTACCAAAGGGGATGGCAATGCACTTTTTGGCATTGAGCTTGAGGCCTTGGCTTTGACACCAGGCATCTTTCTCATTGAGGCCCTTTTGTATGATGTTGGGAGGGTGGCCTAATGGTTAAGATGTTTGCCTTACAAACACAAGGTGCAGGGTTTGAGTCTCACAAGGGATAATTGGCTAGGCTTAAAATGGCTCGCAAGGGCAGTTAGCTTAGTACTAATTTATGAATCTATGAACATATGTCCACATCGTTAAGAGTTTCAGTTAGGGCTCCCAGTTTGCAGTCATCTGCGAGCTTCATTAGCCAAAGACCTTCTGTGTTAGCCTGTACTTCAGAAAGTAGATTCCAAACAGGGGAGGACCCAGGACTGAACCCTGTGGTACTCCACTTGTCACTGGTCTGATGTCAGATTTGGAGTTTCCTACTTTCAGTGTGGGTTCTGTCAGTGAGCCGGTTGGCAACCCATCTTGTGACATAGGGATTTATACCTAGTTTAGTGAGTTTATCTATAATTCAAGAGTAGGGGATGGTGTCAAAAGCCTTGGCGAGATCTAGATAGGCTATGTGGATCACCTTACCCTCGTCTACGGCTTTGGTTACTGCTTCAAAGAAGTCAGTCAAGTTTAGGAGACATGATCTGCCTTTTACAAACCCAAACTGGGTGGGTCAAGAGTTTGGAGATTACCAATGTCTTTGTTTATAAGTTCCATGAGGATACATTCCATGGCCTTGCAGACCAGGCTCGTTAGGCTAATGGGGCGGTAGTTCCTGGGGTCCGTGGTGGCTCCCCCTTTGTGGAGTGGGATAACCGTCACTGTACGCCATTCAGTGGGCACAAAGCCTGAGGGGAGGCTATGACTGAACATGGTGCTTAGTTGGTGTGCCAGTTCATTCTGTAGTCCATGTAGAACGCAGCCTGGGATGTTGTCAGATTTCATTGATGCTGTGTTCTTGGCTTTGGAGAGTGTAGTTTTTGCCTGTGTAGTCATGATTACAGGAACTTTGCATTTTTCCAGTATAGAGATGAGCCCTTTAGGGGGTGAGGGGGGTAAAGTTAGCACTGAACCTATCTGCCAGGATGTTGGCAATATCAGTTGGTTCTTTATATTTAGTGCCATTGTGTTGTAACTCAGAGCAGATCTGAGTGTTGCCATTGAGATTCTTGACATAGCTATACAGTGCTTTGTGGTTGTCTTTAGAATCAGTGGCAATTTTGTTTTCATAACTAGCTTTGGAGGATTTTATGAGGGATCTCAGCTTCTTACTGAGGCTGACCAGGGAGTTCTTCCAGTCATGGGATTTTACTCTTTTTTTGCAACAGTTTCTTTCTTCTGTTGTAGAGTTTGTTTATGGCAGGGGACCACCAGATTGGCTTTTTTTTTTTTTTTGGAGGATAACATCTTGGTTCTGTTAGGGATAGCACGATCCATGCACTCGTGTAAGTGCTTATAAAGTGCATTTGTGTAGGATTCAGCAGTCGTACCTCTGTTGTCCATCTGCATGGGTGTCGTGAAGTTGGCTTTGGAGAAAACTTTTACAGTTGTTTCCCTAATGGGGGTGGGGGCGGGATGTGGATGTCTAGGCTGATTAGCTTGTGGTCGGATCTGACCAATGAGGAATTGACCTCTGGTGTCAAACACCGGTCGCCCATGTTGGTAATGACCAGGTCTAGGATATTGCTGCCCCTGGTGGAGGTGTGGATAAGTTGATCCAAGGTGTTGGAATTTATGAATTCCAGAAAACGTTGAGCATACAGGGCCAATAGACCCACAGCAAATCCCTCTGCACATCAATCAAAAAGATGATGGCTGTGCAGCATGCCTTGATAGCTTTCAAACCATTCTCTCTCCAGGGGTTCTCCTGATCAAAACAGACAACACCACTGTGATGTAGTACATCAACAGGCAGGGAGAGACTCACTCCTACCCTCTATGCAGGCTGGCCATGACCCTTTGGCTCACAACCTCTTCCATGCAGCTACACCTGTTTGCGCAATACCTACCAGGCTATCTTAACTCTCTGGCAGACCAATTAAGCAGAAATCTTCTGGACCCACACGAGTGGCAACTCAACAGAAGTACCTTCACCCTGATAACTCAGAAATGGGGAACTCCGAAGATCGACCTATTTGCCTCCCACACCAACCATCAGCTCAGCAAATTCTGCATCAGGGAGCATCACTCCATGACTTGGAAAGTGGATGCCCTGCCCTTCCCCTGGGTCATTCTTTCGGTCTATGTCTTTCCTCCCCTACCTCTCATCCCTAGGGTACTGCTCAAAATAAGGGAAGAAAAACCAAGGACCATTCTCATAGCTCCAGACTGGCCCCAACAACACTGGTACCCCTTGCTGCGCAGCCTGTCCCCGTTGCCTCCTTGGCATCTTCCTCAGATTCCAAACCTCCTGACCCAGAGGGAAGGGGAATTCATACATCCTCAATTGCAGATACTCAGTTTGGCAGCTTGGCTTATTCCCTAACCGCTAACCAATCTGCCATCCTCAGTAAACAGGTTCTGGATGTTATTCGGGAGGCCAGAAGTCTTAGCACCAGAAAGTCTTATGCAGATAAATGGAAAAGGTTCTGCACCTGGATCCAGGCTAAGGGAGCCAATACGGCACAACCCTCCATCCTGGATTACTTAGCTGACCTACTACACAGTGGCCTCTCTTTCTCCTCTATAAAAATTCATGCCTCTGGTATTTCTGCTCATTTTCCCACTGAGCAGCTCCTTTTCTCACACCCTTTGATCAAACAGTTCCTCAGAGGGGAGCAACTTGAGGCCCCCCAGAAAAGCACCAACACCAACTTGGGACCTTAACTTTGTCTTGGAAAAGCTCACCCTGCCCCCTTTCGAACCAGCTTCTTCTACAGAGTTAAAATTTCTCTCCTGGAAGACAGCATTCATTTTGGCCATCACTTCAGCCAGAAGAGTCTCTGAGCTGCAAGCACCCATGGCTGTGGAAACCTTCATCATCTTTCATGTAGACAGGGAATCCACAGAACTAACCCATCCTTCATGCCCAATGTGGTGTTCAGTGTGGCTTTCAACCAATCCATTCATTTCCCCACCTTCTTTCCTAATCCCCAGAACAAGGGGGAAAGGATTCTTCACTCTCTAGATGTGCACAGACAGCTCAGATTGTATCTGGACAGGACTAAATCCTTCAGAAAGTCTGATCAATTGCTGGTGGCAGACGACAAAGCCATCTCCAAGCAAACCATTTCCAAATGGATTGCACACTGCATCTATTTCTGCTACAAACATGGAAATCCTTCCCCCAAGGGGGATTTAAAAACAATGATATATATGTTTGGAAAAATATTAAAAAATATTAATGATTTGAAGATTAACAATGCATACTTGTATAAGAACATTGAAAAGAATATAGTCCCAAAAGGTCTCAGGTTTTTTAAGTTACCTTTGGGTTTAGATTACACTGATAACATGAAAAGTGAATTTAATTAATTTTTTGATGATTGTGGTGTTAAGTTTATGCATTTACTAACCAAATATAATGACGAAAAAGTTGGGAAACTTATAATAGAAGCAGAGAAGTTGAATAATAATATTTTGAATGATTTGTTATTCCCTCAATGGGAAAATTTGTATAACAAACAATATAATGAAGCACAAAAATGGATTAGTAATGTTACTAAACGTAAATCTAATAAATTGAAAAGAGATAATGAACATTATATTTCAAATAAAGTTTATACTTGGCCAAACGTTAAAACTATAAGATATGATAATAGACAAGAAATTAATGATATACTATATAGAGATGAGAAAAGAAGTTTTGAATACGAGGAAAATTATAATTCAAACAAAAGATATATGAATAAAAAGGATTTTCAGAGGGGAAGGAAACAATATACCTAACCATACCGAAATGGCAATCAGAACTACAGAAAAAAAACAATGGGATTGATTACTAAACAAATATTGAAGTCGAGTTTGGATATCAATAACAAGGAAGATGAGATAATGACAAATGGGAACGTATACACGTGACAATTTTAACATTTTTAATTATACGGAGTTAAAAATAGAAAAGAAACATTTTAATTTATTTAGTAAAGGAATGAAATTCATTCCCAATCCAAAATTTGATTTAGTTGATACTATTATCGATTTTAAAAAATTTGTTAGAAAAATTAATTTGGACATCTATTTTAATAAGGCTGCTTACTCGTCTGATAAAAGAGAGACATCATGTAAAGGAAATCTGAATAAAGAAAATCAGATTGTGGAACTGAAAAAAGTTAGTACATTTATCCCACCCTCCCACCCTAAGGTAGATTTATATGAGAAAATGACTATAAAAATTTTTTACTATGAATACAAAAATTTGCAAAAAATGACACAATACGGTAATTTAACTGTAGATGACAGTAATTTATTGAATGAGATTATGAATAATTTGAATATTAGGGTGATGAAACCAGATAAGGAGGGTGGTATCGTATTATACGATAACCTTCGATATATTAAGAAAATGTATGATATTTTACACTACTCAGGTAATTATACTCCTATTTCAATAAATGAACTTAATATAGCTTATCATAGGATAGATTCCTATATTGAGGAATATTTTATTGAAGGGAGAATTACCGAAGAAGAGTATGAGTTTTTAAGAGTTCAGTTTCCTAAATTAGCATCATTTGTAGGTATTCCCAAGGTACACAAGGATAGAACTGATCCCCCATTTAGACCCATAGTTTCTGGTAGTCGTTCCAAGACCTTCACCATAGGGAGATATATTGATGTAAAATTAAAAAATATTTATCAATAAAAAGAGCAGGTTGATCCAAGCGTTAGCAGGAGCCAATGCTTCAGAAGTATAAAGTCCAACAAAAACGATATAAGCCAGATGTGTTAAAAGCCACTGTTTATTCCAAGAGATAAGCGCTTTCGCATTGCTGCTTCATCAGATCTCATACAATTGTGCATAATATGCTCCACATTAAATACTCTAAAAATCAAATCAACACTTCTACGTCTATTAGCATTTAAAAGGGAAATGCTCTCATTAACTCTTCTGAAACTGAGAAACTATCAGACATAGCTAGTGAGTAAAAAACATGTTAATTGAAAATGCATACTGAAGTGTAGACAATATTAAATAAAAAGACTGTCATGTATATATAAAAAATCTAAGTGCACATTAATAACATAAATAAATCATACATACTAAGAAATTATACATGATAGTTTTTATATTTATAAGCTAGACTTTTACACAGCTGCTTTAATGTGACTTTTCAAAGCTGCTATATCTATTTATAAAATTTCTTAGTATGTATGATTTATTTATGTTATTAATGTGCACTTAGATTTTTTATATATACATGACAGTCTTTTTATTTAATATTGTCTACACTTCAGTATGCATTTTCAATTAACATGTTTTTTACTCACTAGCTATGTCTGATAGTTTCTCAGTTTCAGAAGAGTTAATGAGAGCATTTCTCTTTTAAATGCTAATAGACGTAGAAGTGTTGATTTGATTTTTAGAGTATTTAATGTGGAGCATATTATGCACAATTGTATGAGATCTGATGAAGCAGCAATGCGAAAGCGCTTATCTCTTGGAATAAACAGTGGCTTTTAACACATCTGGCTTATATCGTTTTTGTTGGACTTTATACTTCTGAAGCATTGGCTCCTGCTAACGCTTGGATCAACCTGCTCTTTTTATTGATTGTTATTTCACTCATAAGATCCGAGCGCTAACCTGCAACAAGAAAGGACTTTTTACTCAGTGTGCTTGTTTAATTTCACTTGTTCTTGTTGATAGGAGCAGGACGTCCCCTTTTTTTGTCTTAGTTATCAGCTTACGTATGGCGGATATTGAATTGGACTACGTTTCCCGAGATGAACATCATGGGAACGTAGCCACGGTGAATTACACAGTTGAACAGAGGTTCCAACAGCAACTTAGAGGCATCGGCCATACTGCATGGTTCATCGATGCAGATTTAACTGCTACTAAAGCTCCGGAACACAGTTTTGATAGTAACAAATTACATACGCTACTGGATAGCGTTGAAAAAGACTTTACTAAGTTAAAGAGGCTTCAGACGCAACGTGCACACTTTCAATTGTGCCTGGACCGAAACATCATCCCGAGAGGCCTGCGAGTCTTTACTATGCCCAGTCAGGGCAGGGACTATCCAGAACTGCTAGCCAAATGGCAGCGGTTAAACATGGAGGTGAGTCGGAGTTACCTGAGGCTGTTGATTGACTTTTTTGAGCCTGAAGAGGCCAGACTTACGAAAGAAATTAGTGACAAGCAATGTACTTTGTTTAATGAATTTCCTCGTGAAATAATGTTACCATTGTTCGACGATATGTTAGATAGTATCTCAGCTCTTGAAAGGAAACTCTTTCAACAGAAACGGTACAAAGTCATTAGGGACACCAATGATTTTAAAAATGGGAATATTTTTGTGTGGCCCAGGTTTAACTCGAATGAAACGAGTAGGGCACAGATAGGGAACATTGCTAGTAATTTGCATCAAGGTAATACTGCTAAGACTGTTGTATCTAGTATGAATGCTCCAGGGACTTATAATGTTTCTAGACTTGATGTTACTGCCCCATTAACTGTCTTACAAACAGTTTTGCCTAACACACAACAACTAGTTAACGATGACAATTTGTGTAATGTCATACCCACATCTGATACTAACAGATGTGATAATGCTGTATCGTCTAACTTTGAAAATGATTCAATAGATGTTATACATTTGGTGCATTCTAATACTGATGCTAATGTCAACTTGTATCCTGATGTTAATGTGTTGAATGATGCATCCAAACCACAAACAGAGAGATCCAAACCTCCACAGCTAGATAGTGGGCCTGCAGTGAGACCAAAAATTAGCACTATAAATTCAGCCCCCATCCCTGACACACTCCCACATCTTTCTTTTCCCCTCCCGGTCAGAACAGAGAAAAACATATATCGATCTCAATCTGTGAGCAGGGGCAGGCAGAAGAGGAAGCTATCGGAGGAATACACACCTCAGAAGACGCTGAGGAAAATGTGGACGGGGAAACGTTAGTACATAATATCTCTCATTCTATTCTGACTGTAGATGAAGTTCGTCTATTAAATAAAGGGTTGAACTTTATACCCAGATCTCAGAGTCAGCTGACAGAAACTCTATTAGATCTGAAGATTTTTTGTAGAAATGTTATGCTTAAATATATGTTTAAAGACACTACTCAGAGTAATACTGGGTTTAATTTTAAAAATCTTAGTGATTTTACACCTACTAATCACCCTTTAGTAGAGGCATATATGAGACTGACAGAGGAGGAATTATATAACTATTATGAAAGTAGAACAACAAATAGGCAAGGTCTCAGAAATGATAATCTTACATACAGAGAGAGGGCTAGCCTTAAGAGGCTACAGAACAACTTAAACATAACGATCAGACCCGCAGATAAAGGTGGGAAGGTAGTTGTTATGGACACCTCCGATTATTTTGAATCAATGACATCTATGTTAGAAGATGATTTTTATGAACGCATTACATTACAGGATATTGAATCTACGATTAGGCAAGTACATGACACCGTACATGATATATTTAAGGGCCAGCTGATAGATAAGCAGTTGTTTGAATATCTTGTTGTCCCTCATCCTACGATACCAATCATACAGGGCCTCCCGAAAATACATAAGAACTCAGTACACCCACCCATGAGACCGATAGTTTCAGGCCGAGGGTGGGTGACTGAGCACTTATCTGTTTATGTTGAGAAACATCTTAGACAAGTGTTAAATCTGAATAACATTGTCTTAAAGGATTCTAAACAGTTCCTGCTTGATTTATATGACTGCATTAAAGACAAGAACATCACACTTGAGTATTTTTTTGTTACTTTTGACATCCAGTCTTTATTTACAGTTATACCTAATAGCTCAGGTCTATCACATGTCACTGATTATCTTAAGGAACATAGTAACTATACGCCTACGAAGATTGATTTAATAGCTTGTTTCCTAGAGTTAGTTTTGGAGAATAATCTCTTTATGTTCAATGAGAGTGTTTATAGGCAGAAAGATGGCGTAGCTATGGGCACACCATGTGCCAATAGCTACGCCAACATGTATTTGGCCTATTGGGAAGAGCATTTTTTATTTAAAGAGGAGTTGTTTGAACAGCATGTTGTCTTCTACCGACGTTTCGTCGATGACCTTTTTGTTTTGTGGAGAGGCACTTTTGAGCAATTGGAGTTAATGCATACCACTATGAATGCCCTGACTACTTGTCTCAAATTCACAATGAATTACTCACAATATAGGATTGAATTCCTTGATCTATATATAGAGAGGCTTGATGGTAATATTATTAATACAGGAGTTTTTCGTAAGAATTGTTATAGCAATAATCTCCTGTTCAGATCTAGCATGCATCCACCTCAAGTATTTAAGAACATCATGAGAGGTCAAGCCATTAGAGCATCCAGACTCAACCCTACAGAGTCTGGATTTGAAACAGAATTGAATCAGTTAAGGACTAGACTCTCTTGTAGGGGTTATAGTAATAAAGAGATTAGTAGGCAGCTTAGTGAAGCCTCTGAATTAAGATCTAGTACAGGTGCACCATTTTTTGGACCGCATGACATAGCCCCTTTGAGGGTTTTGAACACCGATGTTATACAATATCCAAGGTTTTGTACCTATTTTTCATCTGATCATCTTCTACTAAGAGAATTACTTGGAAAACATTGGAATATTTTGCATGTAGATGATGACCTTAAAAACATAGTTGGAGATCAACTTAGATTTACATATAGGAATAAGAACAATTTAAAAAGGAGGCTTTGTTATACCACAAACACTCACACTAACATGAGGGATGGTTATACGAAACAATGCGGACATTGTAACTTTTGTTGCTATATAGATAGTACACCTGGTTTTTTTCACCCAGATAACCATAAGCATTATTATACCTCCGTCACAGCAGATTGTATGACATCACATGTTGTTTATGTGGCTAAATGTCAGCTATGCTCCTCATTTTATGTTGGAAAAACCAACCGTCCACTTAGAGACAGAATGAGAGAGCATATCTACCATATGAGAAGAGGTAGCTTACACAATGCCTTGGCCAAACATGTTACTGTGACTAATTCACAACATAAGTTTCACTTTAAAGTCTTAGAAGTGATATATCCCAATCCTAGAGGTGGTGATGTTAGAACATACACTGAAGGGAGAGAAAGAGAATGGATAATGACACTGAAGGCTGATAGAGGCTCTGGCCTGAATGAAAGGGCCTCAATAAAACCTAAATTGAAGCAGAGAAGGAATATAAAATGAAGGGATGGCATTGTTATATTACCTGTCTCTCTCCTTTGCATCACCACATTTATTTGTAACCCACCATCTGTTGATTAGATCAGCATATATCTACCCCTTGTTTAGTATGAGTAATTCATTATGACATACTCTCGTATGCACATGAGGTTTCCCTTGTATAATTTTAATAATATTGTATAATTTATTGTTCTTGACAATTCTTAATAATTCCTATTAATAATATACAAGCTGGATTTTTTGTTTAGCTGCTCCAATATGACCTGTACATATTTGTGATTTATTTTAATATGTATGAATTATTTAGTATAGATTTTAATATGTATTTCGAATATTATACATGATAGTTTTTATATTTATAAGCTAGACTTTTACACAGCTGCTTTAATGTGACTTTTCAAAGCTGCTATATCTATTTATAAAATTTCTTAGTATGTATGATTTATTTATGTTATTAATGTGCACTTAGATTTTTTATATATACATGACAGTCTTTTTATTTAATATTGTCTACACTTCAGTATGCATTTTCAATTAACATGTTTTTTACTCACTAGCTATGTCTGATAGTTTCTCAGTTTCAGAAGAGTTAATGAGAGCATTTCTCTTTTAAATGCTAATAGACGTAAAAGTGTTGATTTGATTTTTAGAGTATTTAATGTGGAGCATATTATGCACAATTGTATGAGATCTGATGAAGCAGCAATGCGAAAGCGCTTATCTCTTGGAATAAACAGTGGCTTTTAACACATCTGGCTTATATCGTTTTTGTTGGACTTTATACTTCTGAAGCATTGGCTCCTGCTAACGCTTGGATCAACCTGCTCTTTTTATTGATTGTTATTTCACTCATAAGATCCGAGCGCTAACCTGCAACAAGAAAGGACTTTTTACTCAGTGTGCTTGTTTAAAAAATATTTATGACAAAGTACCCCATATAGTGAAGGATTCTTGGAACTTTCTTTGTAATTTTCCAACAGATTTAGATCTCGATAAAATTATATTTGTAACTATAGATGTAATCGATTTATATTCTTGTATTACTAGAGATGATGGACTTGAAGCATTTACTTATAGTATTAGGAAATATTCCGGAATGGAATGGGAGGAAATGTATTTGTTACAAGAAATTATGTCTATAGTTCTTGATAATAATTTTATTTATTTCAAAGGGGAAATTTTCAAACAGACAAGAGGAGTAGCGATGGGTGCTGCATGCGCCCCCATTTACGCAAATATGGTTATGCTACATTGGGAAGAGAATTTCCTATTTAAGAGCAAGTTTTATCGATATGTAAAATACTATTCGAGATTTTTAGATATATATATTTTATGGGGGAAAGATGAACATACACTAGAGACATTTATTCATTCCTTGAACTCCAGTAGTGAATATTTGAAATTTACTTTTTCTTCTAATAATATAGATGTACCTTATCTGGATACGTTAATAACATATGAAATAAGTCAACTTTCTTCATCCATATATAGAAAGGACACATTTTCAAACAGTTATCTGCATTATATGAGTTGTCATCCTGAGAAATTAAAAAATAATATTTTTAAAGGACAATGCGTACGAATAGCACGCATGACCTCAGATGACGTTTTAAGAGCAGAATTAAGGTTTATTAGGGAATTATTTTTACAAAGGGGATATCCTAATAACATGATGGATAATACTATTCAATATATTTTAAATTTACGTGATACTAGATATCAACCCTTATTAGGTAGTAGGAATAGATTTTTTAGGACAGGAACCTAACACTATATACGGTATGAAGAATATGGAACCTACTAATATTGTTAATTTTCAAAAAATCTTGTGTGATTCAATATAACATGGCAGTTAGTTATGTTAAAAAAAATATAAGTGATTCTTGGCAGCTAATTCTTAATGATGTCCAAATTACAAAAATTATTGGTACCAAACCCAATTTTATTTTTAAAATGGGAAATAATATCAAACAATTGTTAGAATATAAGAAAGATATAAATACAGATCATAATTTTGCCATTGGTAGGAGTTTAAAATGTGGGGCCTGTAATCAGTGCAAGTATATGTCTGAGAAGTCAACAATTTATTTAAATAACGAACTGAGGAGCTGTATTAGAAGTAAGTTGGGTAACTGTAATAGTAAGTTTGTGGTCTATTTAAGTGTATGTCAAATATGTTATAATTTTTATGTAGGTAAAACTGAAAGGCATCTTAAAAACAGAATTTATGACCACATGTACAGCATAAAAACAAAGGACAGAAATAATGCCCTGTACAGACACATTTTACACGAAGGGGACGACCACGTATTCAAATTTATTATTTTAGACATAGTCAAATTTGACCCTAAAGGGGGTGATATGAAAGGTTTGTTAAGTTATAACACCCCCGGGCCTTAATGACTATATATCTATAAAATCATTATTGGGTATTACAACAAACAAATCATAGATTTTAATTCATATATTACAAAATAAATTGATTAGGAGGCTTTATATATAAAAATTTTTATCAGTATACATAGTATATAATTTTATTATTAGTGTCATATAATCAAATATATATATATATATATATATTAAATTCCATTTTTTATTCATTCTGCTATTTTAATATTTATACATAAAAAAAATTTTACATATTTTTTTTATATATAGTTTTTATATTTATTTATTAGCATATATCATATTTCAGCCATTATAAAAATTTGAAGTCATTTAACAGTAACCTTGATTTTGGATTTTATATTTAGAAAATTATGACATGCAGATAACATGTAGACTGTAGAATTTTTATTTATTTATGTAAAGATTGCTGCATATTGTTTATATTATGAGTATTTTTTTCTTGTAGTGTCACTTTAAATATTTGAAAGCTGTTTTGGCGCCTAAAAAGTTATTTAAGTATCCAATGTAAATTGGTTTGAGAGTTCTGAGGGTGCCCTGTTATTGAGGGTGAAAGCGCTAAACTGGTGTTTTTTCGGTTGTTTATAATAAACATTTTTGATTTTATTTTACGCTGTCGCATAAGGTTGTTATTTCGGCTTTTAGCCTTAGCACTTATCGGTGTACTCGCAGCTTTTGTTTACTAATCCCCAGAACAAGGGGGAAAGGATTCTTCACTCTCTAGATGTGCACAGACAGCTCAGATTGTATCTGGACAGGACTAAATCCTTCAGAAAGTCTGATCAATTGCTGGTGGCAGACAAAGCCATCTCCAAGCAAACCATTTCCAAATGGATTGCACACTGCATACATTTCTGCTACAAACAACATGGAAATCCTCCCCCCAAGGGGGATTTAAAAACAATGATATATATATATGTTTGGAAAAATATTAAAAAATATTAATGATTTGAAGATTAACAATGCATACTTGTATAAGAACATTGAAATGAATATAGTCCCAAAAGGTCTCAGGTTTTTTAAGTTACCTTTGGGTTTAGATTACACTGATAACATGAAAAGTGAATTTAATTAATTTTTTGATGATTGTGGTGTTAAGTTTATGCATTTACTAACCAAATATAATGACAAAAAACTTGGAAACTTATAATAGAAGCAGAGAAGTTGAATAATAATATTTTGAATGATTTGTTATTCCCTCAATGGGAAAATTTGTATAACAAACAATATAACGAAGCACAAAAAATGGATTAGTAATATTACTAAACGTAAATCTAATAAATTGAAAAGAGATAATGAACATTATATTTCAAATAAAGTTTATACTTGGCCAAAGGTTAAAACTATAAGATATGATAATAGACAAGAAATTAATGATATACTATATAGAGATGAGAAAAGAAGTTTTGAATACGAGGAAAATTATAATTCAAACAAAAGATATATGAATAAAAAGGATTTTCAGAGGGGAATGAAACAATATACCCAACCATACCGAAATGGCAATCAGAACTACAGAAAAAAACAATGGGATTGATTACTAAACAAATATTGAAGTCGAGTTTGGATATCAATAACAAGGAAGATGAGATAATGACAAATGGGAACGTATACACATGTGACAATTTTAACATTTTTAATTATACGGAGTTAAAAATAGAAAAGAAACATTTTAATTTATTTAGTAAAGGAATGAAATTCATTCCCAATCCAAAATTTGATTTAGTTGATACTATTATCGATTTTAAAAAACTTGTTAGAAAAATTAATTGGGACATCTATTTTAATAATGCTGCTTACTCGTCTGATAAAAGAGAGACATCATGTGAAGGAAATCTGAATAAAGAAAATCAGATTGTGGAACTGAAAAAAGTTAGTATATTTATCCCACCCTCCCACCCTAAGGTAGATTTATATGAGAAAATGACTATAAAAAAATTTTACTATGAATACAAAAATTTGCAAAAAATGACAAAATACGGTAATTTAACTGTAGATGACAGTAATTTATTAAATGAGATTATGAATAATTTGAATATTACGGTGATGAAACCAGATAAGGGGGGTGGTATCGTATTATACGATAACCTTCGATATATTAAGAAAATGTATGATATTTTACACTACTCAGGTAATTATACTCCTATTTCAATAACTGAACTTAATATGGCTTATCATAGGATAGATTCCTATATTGAGGAATATTTTATTGAAGGGAGAATTACCGAAGAAGAGTATGAGTTTTTAAGAGTTCAGTTTCCTAAATTAGCATCATTTGTAGGTATTCCCAAGGTACACAAGGATAGAACTGATCCCCCATTTAGACCCATAGTTTCTGGTAGTCGTTCCAAGACCTTCACCATAGGGAGATATATTGATGTAAAATTAAAAAATATTTATGACAAAGTACCCCATATAGTGAAGGATTCTTGGAACTTTCTTTGTAATTTTCCAACAGATTTAGATCTCGATAAAATTATATTTGTAACTATAGATGTAATCGATTTATATTCTTGTATTACCAGAGATGATGGACTTGAAGCATTTACTTATAGTATTAGGAAATATTCCGGAATGGAATGGGAGGAAATGTATTTGTTACAAGAAATTATGTCTATAGTTCTTGATAATAATTTTATTTATTTCAAAGGGGAAATTTTCAAACAGACAAGAGGAGTAGCGATGGGTGCTGCATGCGCCCCCATTTACGCAAATATGGTTATGCTACATTGGGAAGAGAATTTCCTATTTAAGAGTGAGTTTTATCGATATGTAAAATACTATTCCAGATTTTTAGATGATATATATATTTTATGGGGGACAGATGAACAGACACTAGAGACATTTATTCATTCCTTGAACTCCAGTAGTGAATATTTGAAATTTACTTTTTCTTCTAATAATATAGGTGTACCTTATCTGGATACGTTAATAACATATGAAATAAGTCAACTTTCTTCATCCATATATAGAAAGGACACATTTTCAAACAGTTATCTGCATTATATGAGTTGTCATCCTGAGAAATTAAAAAAATAATATTTTTAAAGGACAATGCATATGAATAGCACGCATGACCTCAGATGACGTTTTAAGAGCAGAATTAAGGTTTATTAGGGAATTATTTTTACAAAGGGGCTATCCTAATAACATGATGGATAATACTATTCAATATATTTTAAATTTACGTGATACTAGATATCAACCCTTATTAGGTAGTAGGAATAGACTTTTAGGACAGGAACCTAACACTATATACGGTATGAAGAATATGGAACCTACTAATATTGTTAATTTTCAAAAATCTTGTGTGATTCAATATAACATGGCAGTTAGTTATGTTAAAAAAATTATAAGTGATTCTTGGCAGCTAATTCTTAATGATGTCCAAATTACAAAAATTATTGGTACCAAACCCAATTTTATTTTTAAAATGGGAAATAATATCAAACAGTTGTTAGAATATAAGAAAGATATAAATACAGATCATAATTTTGCCATTGGTAGGAGTTTAAAATGTGGGGCCTGTAATCAGTGCAAGTATATGTCTGAGAAGTCAACAATTTATTTAAATAACGAACTGAGGAGCTGTATTAGAAGTAAGTTGGGTAACTGTAATAGTAAGTTTGTGGTCTATTTAAGTGTATGTCAAATATGTTATAATTTTTATGTAGGTAAAACTGAAAGGCATCTTAAAAAAAGAATTTATGACCACATGTACAGCATAAAAACAAAGGACAGAAATAATGCCCTGTACAGACACATTTTACACAAAGGGGACGACCACGTATTCAAATGTATTATTTTAGACATAGTCAAATTTGACCCTAAAGGGGGTGATATGAAAGGTTTGTTAAGTTATAACACCCCCGGGCCTTAATGACTGTATATCTATAAAATCATTATTGGGTATTACAACGAACAAATCATAGATTTTAATTCATATATTACAAAATAAATTGATTAGGAGGCTTTATATATAAAAATTTTTATCAGTATACATAGTATATCATTTTATTATTAGTGTCATATAATCAAATATATATATATATATATATATTAAATTCCATTTTTTATTCATTCTGCTATTTTAATATTTATACATAAAAAAATTTTTACATATTTTTTTTATATATAGTTTTTATATTTATTTATTAGCATATATCATATTTCAGCCATTATAAATTCAAATTTATTATTTTAGACAAACCCCCGGATTCATGAACCTTGCGCCAGGCGCACGCATGGCGTAGACGCCCCAACGCCAGACATGGCCGCTGAGCGATTCAGGTACGAACCAATCCCACGTGCACCACCGGCGTACGCCTGAGTTGCGCCGCCTCCGGCGTAGGTATGTTAAACACCCCATGTGCGGTGTTGCACCATGCAAATGAAGGCAAATAGCGATCCACTAAGTGGCGCAGGCGTAGGCGTAGCATAACGGCACGGCAATGTAAACCAAAAAAAAAACGGTTTACAGTCATCCAAACATGACATAGGAGTAACGGAAGGCTGCCAACGTCAGGTGTCATACTGGTGCAACATGCCAATGGGGAAAGACACCGAGAATGTCAAAGGAAAACATGCAGAAAACGTAAATAACGACAGAAATGGTATGTACGCAAAAACCAGAGCAGAACCCCAGGACATGTCCGCGGAAGGTGCGGAACAATGAATTAATATGACAGTGTCATAAAAGAGCAGTATAAGACACATCAGCATCACAGCCACAGTACACCATAGTATGCATGGAAAGCCACAACCACAGCGCAAGGGTTGCCAAGGAGTGGCGGTGTCCGGCGCCGTAACCATGTATTAGTAGTCAATGCCATGCAAATGAGGCAGCTAATACTGAATCACAAAACTCCCGCTGGCGTAAGGCTGCACCAAACGGTGCAGCGGTAATACATCGAGGAGTGGCCCAGAGGGAATACATGTCAATCGCAGAGGGGTGTGCCACTGTAGGAGGAAGCACATTGGAGCCCAGCAAACAGGGGCTGTACAATGCACATCACAGCATCAGCACCGGCGTGTGAGGAAATAGATGCGCTGAGAGTACAGAACGCGCGCACAGATGCATGTGTACGAGGATGACTACGTTCCCCAACCCAGTCATGTGACGGCCGGCCTGTCAACAACCACGGATACAGGAAGGTGATGCGGAGAATATGAGGAAATGCAGAAGCAGTGTAATTGGAGTCGTAATGAGCAATCAACACCAATCAACCCACGAAGGGCAATCGGCGGCAGCTGACAACTCTGCATGCAGAATCCCGCAAAACAGGAAAGGGGAGGCATATGAATGCAAAGAAAGTAGGGGATGTCGCAGAATTGCAAAGAGCGAAGGACCGATACAGCACAGCCAAGTAGAGAGGTAGCATAACGGCGGCAGACAAAATGCATGAGATGCCATGTGCCTGCAGGATGCACTCCAGGAAATAGTAGGTGCAACCTGCACAAACAGTAAATTAAGGTGTAAAGCTAAACCAATGCAGGCAAGTGTAATGTAACACCAAAGGCAACAGCGTTGCAGTGCCAACGGTAAAACACGGAAGATAACACACAGATACGGCAGCACAGACACACCCAATGACATCACCGGGTGTAGAGCACAACACTATAAAGTGTGAATGCACACAACACACAGCGTGTATTCCCAAACGCCGCACTTTAGGGTGTAAACACACGGGGAACTTTTAAAATGTATATGTTGGGTGCTGCCGTGGCCGTGATGCATCGGTATGTGTTAGAGACAAACGGAGTTGCGGAGGAGGGTGCCAACAACTACCGTAGGCCTCAGAGGAGAAGGAGAGTGTTCAGACCAAGGGCGACCTACCAGGGGCTGCAAGACCTGGAAATAGTAGAGCGTTACAGGGTGGACAGGGACACGTTACAGCAAATAGTGGAGCTGTGCCGGCCACGCCTGAGAACAAGAGACAACAGAGGGGAGCCCATCCCAGTGGACACAAAGGTATGTGTAAGCTTGCGAATACTGGCAACAGGTACCTTTCAAAGGCCAACCAGGGATATAATGGGCATCTCACAGGCATCAGCATCCAGGGTACTACACCAGTTTCTGGATGCCATGTTACGACATGCCCATGAGTATATATCCTTCCCCAGATCTCAGGAGGAGTTGGCTAGCAATATGCGCCACTTCCACCGTGTGGCACAATACCCGGAGGTACTGGGTGCGATAGACTGTACGCACATAGAAATCAAGTCACCACCCGGGGAGCAGGGTAGACGCTACATAAACCGCAAGGGATTCCCCTCCATCAATTGCCAGGTCATGTGCAATGCACAGGGCATTATCATGGATGTGTGTGCTGGCAGCCCTGGAAGCTACCACGACTCCCATATCTGGCATGCCTCACAGCTGTATCAGGTATTCGCCAGGGGGGACATCACACAAGGTCACCTTGTGGGGGATGCTGGCTACGCACTGGAGCCGTGGATGATGACACCCATCAGAAATGCACACACACACATGCAAGAACGCCATAATGAGGCACACGCACAAACCAGAATAATCATAGAGCGTGTGTTTGGGATGTTGAAATCACGGTTCCGGTGCTTGGATACATCCGGTGGAGCCTTGCAGTACTCTCCAGGCACATGTGCCCACATATTCATAGTATGTGCTATGCTACATAATATGATCCTGCGGAAACAGCTGCTGCAGGGACATAATGGTGTAGGGCCACCAAGCCCACCACAACTGCCAAGGCAAGCACAGGCACAGGGCGTTCAGCGCCATGAACACACTGTGCCAGCCCTAGTAGGCAGACGGAGGCGTACCCAATATGCCTATGCCTTGGCAAAGAGGGAACGTATAGCACATACTCTGACAGCGTAGGCCCCATGGACTGACACCTCCCTACCTGCACACACAGTGAAATGGACGGCACACAAACATGGCCGCCCGTAATATGTACTGTATGTGCGGTCCCATGTGTGACTCCAACATAGGTAGCACCCAAACACTGCACACCCAACAGCCAGCGGAGCATGGAACGCCAACACCTCAACCGACGCTGGTCCGACAGCAGACGGCGAGCCGTATGCTGCCACGTTCGGCGCAAGGTGTCTACATATGTACATATGTGCATACACAGATATGGAGATAGATATCATTACACGTAGAAATATATGTACACATACACAGATATAATGTACAACAGGTTCAACAGGGAATCACAGGGATGCAAGGTTACAGGGAAGTAAGACGCGAAATCTCTACATAGTAAACATAGTGAACGACAACCCGACTATCCGGGAGGGTGGACAGAGCAGGGAACGCCACCCATGGAAAGGTCAACCCTCCTAAATGCATATTCGCGAGTCGGGATGATCGCCAGGCCACGATACAGTAACAGGACATCTGCGGGTAATATCCTTAGGATATGAGGGCGGAGGTAGACACCGCCGCCGGCGATGTGGTCAACGTAAGTACTGTGTGCAACCGTCCCTGCGAAAGCGGCAGTATGTGTGAGGTGAGGGTGTTGTGTGTTCCGCTGTGCGAGTGTAATGTGTGTGCCACTGTAAAATGTGTATGTAGGTGACATGTGACAGGCGGAGTGGAATTACATGTGTAGGCATACAGTATAGGAACCACAGGCGTATGTACAGCAGTAGCCACAAAGTAGTACTGACAGCTCCTCACTGGCTAGGCGCCTGGCGACACAAAACGATGCAAAGCGAAAATGTCCCAGAATGTACCACAGGAGTATAGCCAACATGAGATGCAAAGGACGCATGTGCAAACCATGACTGTATGTATGGCGCCGACATGTTAATTTCAACACCATACATCGGCAACGTTACGCAGCAATAGTTATGTACCGCGGAAATACGCATGTGCTACCCCGGCACCGATCGTGGACACGTATCGTCCCGTAAACACCGCTGTGTGTTCTACGAGTGTTAAACAAGCAATCGCCACCCGAATAGGTGGCAACCGGTAGCATACAGGCCGTCCTAAGTACAGGACCACAATGACCGTAAATATCCATGACAAAATGCCAAGGGATAGTCGGCACGTATGAACAGCCGCAGAAATACTAACGATGTGACGGAGGAATACATGCAGGAAGCACACAAGCAGGCGGTACCGACACCAGACGACATCAACAAAACCTACACTCCTAGAACAACAGACAGGTAACTTGCAGCTCCCCAGGCAGGGATGGAGCACACACACAAGCATACCGTGTATGTACAAATGCAAGGCCCACAACCCGTACCCGTCACCCACAGCCGCCAATATACCCCATCGCACATATCAAACGGATACAAGCCGAAATAGCAGCAAAAACATCCAGGCAGTCAATGACAGCGGCATACCCGCAACATCCCGTGTGGGAAACACTATCAGCAGCGGATGCATACCTGCATCCATTGTGTACAGGAACACAAGAGCTATGTTACACATCAGAATGCAAAACGCCATCGACAGACGCCGCCAGGACACGGACACCCACATGTCGAACATAATACCATACCCAACACACACAATCCACGGCTAACACCACAGCGAAATGTACCTGACGCCACACATAGCGGTCGCAGCCACACATAACATAACACAATACATACCATCCCCACGAAGGTAGGGCAAATAACCAACGCCCAGACGAGGAATGAACCATGCCCTAGTTCCGACGCGTACCGTACGAATGGAGGAGATGCATAGGTGATATGAGCATAAGTACACACCGAGGAACAGCTATTGGTGTGATGAACCCACATGCCGCAGGTGACGACGGATATAAGGAAGACTCCCAGGATATTCAAACTGTATGTTCATACTGAACAAAGACTATATTCCCACACGAGCCGTTCACTTGTTACTAGCGAGATTCTAACGGAATAGGGAAAGCAACACAGGAAAGGTATGTAGAACCCACGAGATGTACTGGTGTGTAACACACAATATGTATGACGAATCTGCACTGTATGTGAACGGTGTTTGTAAGTAAAGATACCTGTCCATAAAGCAGAGAGTGGTGAAAGGTGGTTATGTAGTGGTAACCCGATGAGCATACCAACTACTGTGGACACCGTGTGCACAGCAGTGGGACATCATGTACACAGCCAGGATAACCCAAGGGCTGGCATAGGGATTTAAAACACAGAACAATGCCACCACCCACACTGATGCTGGCAGTGGATGTCCGACAATGAAGTGCTACAGCAGGGAATAGGACATGTATGTATAGTGTCACAACACACATGTGTATGGGCATATATCGTCGATGTCATACGTAATGTGTGCACGACGTGCACGTATGCCTCGCAGTAGGGGTGACTATGTCAAGTATGTGTAATGTAAAGCTATCATAATGGATATGTTCACACATTATACACAGTATCACAGGCATAGCATGCATGATGGAGGTATGGCCTAGTGTTATGTACATTAACAGGATATGTATGGCCTGCACATATGGGACAGAGTAGTAGCAGAATAGCCACCCGAAATGGAAGGAACAGCAAGTAACCATGTCCAAACGATCCGTAGCAGGTGCAATGTGTGCAACAATGACGTCTGGCAGGTCCATGTGTAAACACATGTGCAATGTACACAGTACTGTCACCCCCCCATGGTAGTGTCCACTGAACAGCAAAGGTGGATGTCAACTGCATGTCTACACAGTACTGTCGCTGTGGTGGTCCCATGTGTATGTGTCACCCTATCAGCAAGGGAGCTATCACATGACCAGTGCCACAGTGTGTCCCTGTGGTATGTGCACAGGACCTATGTTCTACAGCATGGTGTGTGTCTAGTCTGCGGAGGTAACACAGAAGGCCAGGCTAAGCAATGTGGCATGTGTGCACATATGCAGGAGTGCTTCATTCACCCTGCCCACTGCAAATGCCATGTAGGAGTACTGCATGCATCAGTAATGCGGAGGACATGGCCCACGGCAGAGTAGAGGACACCCCTGTGTAAGTGGTATGCAGATGAGTACAGATGTGTTCCCCGTCTGTCATCTGCATATGTAAACTGTCTGAGCCTGGTATACTTCACGGCATGACTATACCATGACATGTAAAGTTGTAGCCATTGTGGAAGGTACACCACGAATGTGTTATTGTAACCCTGCCCGTGTGTTGATGTGTGTATGGCACAAGTACAAAGGCTACCAATGTCCCAGCAACACACATAGTCCAGATATGTGTGGCCCTGCAGATGTGTACCCACGCCACAGTGGAATATGGCAACCACAGCACCATGTGGGGCATGTGTGTACAGCAACCATGTACAATGTGATATGCATGTATAGGGACAGTATCCATGTGATACCCAGTGGATGACTGTCGCTATGCAAAGGTGATGTGTATGCACCATGTGTGATGTATCTGATGCAATGACATCTACACGATATATCTGCCACACCGACACCTGTATGGTTGTTAGCAGTATGATCTGGTGGAGCTAGAATGCTGCCAGGTATGTAGATGTGGGATATGTAGGCATGGACATTACTCTGTGACAGCATGTTGTGTATGTAAGCAAATAGTGAACATGAGGGGCCACATGACTGAGGACTGTGTAATGCCACATGTACCTTACATGTCGTAGGTAGCATGATATGCTTGCACCACTGTGTGACCTGTCCAGCAGTCACATAGCCTAACATCTTGAGACACAGGGTATGATGTGATGGTGGATGTGTACATTGCCACTACCAGAATGTGGAATGGTGCTGAAGGGCAATGTGGGGATAATGTCTGATCTGTTACCCTCTGTACCACACCAACCACCCATGCAATGGTATGACAGGTGGGCAGCATGTGGATGTGGTGTGCTGTGGCACACAGAGGCCCAACAAGGGTGCCAGTAAAGGCATGGAGGTCGCCAATGAGTGTGTGAAGCATGGATGTGAGGATGTGCCCCAGTGCCATACCGAATGGTCCAGTCATGGGTGTACGAATGCAGTCCCACACGTGCAATGCACTACCACCCATGTGTAGTGTGATAGATGCGGTGGTGTGGTGGTCAAGGTACACAACGTCCATGAATGGGCTAGCAGTTAATTCAGTGGGCTGCTGCAGAGACACATAACAACCAGGTTGGCAGGATATAACACCTAGTGAGATTGGAGGTGACATTGGGACAGTGTCCTAGGACATAACGTGTGCATGGCAGTACCATGTATGTGTCCACAGGGACAATGCGATGTCCATCTATGGAATGGAACCCTGTAGAGAGTGACAGTGTGTATTATCGGTAGGTATCCCATTGGCTGGCATGTTGCCAACAACATCTCTTTTGGCAATGCCTGGGTGACTGTTGTATGCTACATTGAATGTGGATGTAGCCAAACAACACAGACATACCACCACACTGCGTGAGTGCCCACACTGCAATGTAAGGCGGTCATGTGTAGGTAGCCAGCTGTGGAGTATGTGATGGACCACGAGGACCCACTATGACTGTCAAGTGATGCACCACACACATTTGAACATACCCACCGTGGAACAGCCTGCACATGCACCCATACAGCACATGTGCATGGAACATGAATACCACCGTGGTGTCAGTGAAAAGGCCAGTACCACCATGTCTCTGTGTGGAATAGCATGGTCCCTACCACTGCGTACATGTAGCGGAAGTGCACTGTGATATGTGTCAGCATAGTCATGTATACTGTCCGGCTGACGGGGTGCCATGCCATTAACCACCCCGTCAGCAGATGTCGGTAGTACCGGCCGTTGAGCACATGTACCATGTATGCTGCGATGGGTGTGTGTCCAGGGCGTGGCTAGCAGGGCGGAGAAGCATATATGTTCATCAACCAGAGGGGGGATGTCCGTAGGTATAGCACACAGACACATGGAGGTATGGTGCATGCCGAGGGTAGTGTAGGTATGGTATGTCTTGTGTAATGTGTCACCCAGCTATGTGTAGTGCATGGCCAAGCATGTGTGAGTACATGGGAGTCCATACTAGGGAAGTGCGTGTTGCTGTCAGCACATGGCAGTAGCAACTGTCCAAGGTGGAATGTACAGTATGATAACACAGCCAGCATGTAACCTGTGGTGTACAGTGTACTCACCGTTGCGTGTCACAATGTGTCTAGCGGTCACAAACATGGGTATCTGAACATGGAGTACCTATGATGCATTTGTTGTTGAAATAACTATAGTATGTGTGTAAATCACTGTGTGATGTGGGATCCATTCACCTGTGTGTGTTGCAGTCCAGGTATGTGCCTGGGAGGTATGATCTGTGTACAATCTGGACTGGCAGGTGTGCTCTGTAGAGCAGGGAGGCAGGTCCCAGGCACCGCAGAGAAATGTCAGGCATGCCGTACTGTGTGTGCAGTGCTTGTGTACAGCACAGTGGAGGGTGCAAGCATTGTCACACATCACTGCATGCCGTGCCTGCCTGTGAAAGCCCTGCTGGCGACAGACATGTGACACCGCTGCAGAGGCAGCATAGCATGTGAAGATGTACATGTGGGCCCCACACCCTAGGCAGATGTCCGCAGGTCATGTGTGCCACAGTACTGTGGTTGACCACGACTGTCATACTGGACAAATACCACATGCCTGCATAAGTACAGTATGACCATAGTCAACAGTTGCAGTGACAGAGTAGGCCAATGTACAGTATCCCCGTGTGCAGACCACTGCCTACTGCACACCCGGCTAGACACACACCCAGAGGGTGAATACACCATTGAGCCATCAGATGTCCCAGTCCACGTAGCCTGTACAATGTCATGACAGGGTGGTCACAATAGCATGTGGTAAGACAGACATGTTGTACCAGGTGATGTGTCATGTGTGCATATGTTGACTTGCACAGACGTTCACATGTTCGCAACATACCAGTGCATGATGCATACTGTTACACGATGTGTGGAACTGCACTGTGACCCACAACAGTGCCATCTGACACAGGTGTGTTGTGAATGGTGTAACCCATGTTCACACAGGATACACACTGCTGCTGTTGGCAGCCATGCTGGTGGCTACCAGTGGTGCATGCAGTGGTCATACAAACATTCTGCACACAGTGTTCATGCAGGGCTGTCCATTGTTGTGGATGATGTGTTGCTACGTGAAGGTAGGTGTGTGTTGTGAATGTTACATATCCAGATGACACCATCTGGCGCAGTCATGGTCGTCGACAGCATCACACACATCCACAGCAGTCAGAACCCTGTCCTGAGAATGTGTGTCAGTCACCCTCGTACAGTGTGACATATATGCACATGGCAGAACACCTCACACTGTCATCTAGGATGGCTACGTGATGGCTGGAATGTGCTGTGATAATGTACAATGCTGGTAGCCCAATGAAGTACTTGGAATCACACACAGTACGCCATGGCTGCCATGTAAACCATGCACAACAATGACTGTCTGACAGACACAAACAATGCGTTGACATGTTGAACATGTGCACATGAGAACTCACAATGAGGTATGTTGCACATATCGATGTACAACTGTCATCTATGGCCATAGCATGGATGCAGATGCACATGCCCCACAGACAGTACCACGTGATGCAGGTAGGGGGGCATTGCTCGTGTACATGTGACATTTGCTGTACCGCCACATGTCCCTCATAGCCGTCATGTAGGGGTAGCAGTGGCATGTGACTGATGGACATGCCTGTACATTTGACCATGTCCAACAGGAGATGTGTTACGTGTGTACAACATGTGATGTGCCGACATCAAGCTGTGCAGTGTACGGCCGCCAGTGTACCTGTGTGACTTGTTCTGCGATGGGTGCAAAGGCACATAGTACTGCATTGCATGCCCACAAGCCCCACACAGGTGCATAGCCTGAACATACAATACAAAGAGGGTGTGGGATGATAGCAACCCACAAGAGGAGATGGGTACGGGTGGCAACCCACTACCACATGTGCGGGTATGGTGTGCATGTCTATGACACATTAGCACCTGAAAAGCTAGCAGTACAGCAGTACAGGGTTGCATGCAGATATGTTCAACAATATCCCTGTGTGTCCCACCACTGGCCCGTGGATAGACAGACACCAACAAAATGTGCAGATGTGATATGTGCTCAGCACATCACCGATGCCTACTGTAGAACAGGCTTATTGTGTAGACATGTGCACAGTAGGTCTCCGCCAGCCGCACTCAAACACATTATGTGCCGAACCACACCAATAGTCCAGGCCATGCCACAGATGGATGTGCATGCATCTGTGTATGTACATCCGTGAATGTCTCCGGCGTAGCAGTATAGCTGTGTCACTGTTGTGAACAACATAATGAATGGGTTGTATGTGTGAGGGGTGCGTCATACGTGTATGGTCAGATCGACGATACCATCAGTGCCCCTGCTATGTGAACATCCCTGTCCCCATACATGGATACCTATGCTGTGCCCAACAACACGTGTCCAGAGGGAGGGATGGCGGTGTGCAGTGCACCAGCAGACATGGGGGTGGCAGCAGGCACTGGATGTAGACATATGTGGTACCCACGTCAGTACAGGCAACCATCCATGTGCACGGGATAGCAGTGTGTGGCCACATACAGCACTGTGTTAACCAATATCGCAGCACATAGCACCTGTCAGGGTTACAGTGTATGCATGGATGTGCGATACCTGCATGCACCAGACACACCCCCACCAAGCAGCATGCAGCCTACCTTGCATAAGGCCAGTGTCCACACCATGGTGATAGACATGTGTAATGTCCATATACACATAGCAATGACATATGGAATGGACAGCCACCCTGCCAATATCATCACCCCCCAGGTGGATCACATCCCAGTGCCATGTATGTGGCATACCCTGCCATACCATGCAGCCCTGCCCAGCAAGGCTGCATGTGCTATCACAGTCCTACATGGTGCGATGGACAAAAGGCACTGTCACTATCAACCATCCACAGCAGTAATGTTGCGGTGATGCACCCTGTGGGGTTACAGGTGCTGTGTGTTGCTGTGGACAATGTGCGTGTGTACATGCTATGCATGAGCTTTCCTGCTAATGTGGCATGGTTACACATTGTCCCATGTGTATCACATGTGCAACACAGGTGAGCCATGGCAAGTTGTCCAACACCCGTACAGTGCTGTGTGGATGTACATGGCACAACACATGCATGTGCAGGTGTCCATGTGTATGTGTACAGTGCCACCGCTGACGTTCATAATGGCCACTTACGTGACGTCTAGTGACATATACACAGCATCCAGGTGAACAGTAGAACCGTTGTCACATGGGGCCCCGTGACAACTGATATGGGCACAGGTGCAGCCAGGTACACATGTCCACAGCAGGCTAACATCAACATGGTGCGTGTACAGTGTGATGAGGTGACCCACAGATATGATATGACACCCACTGTTCAATGGTGTGACGGCAACAAATCGGCTGTGTCACTGACATGATGCCTAGCAGAGAATACTGTGCAGATGTTGTACATGTCATAGCAATGTATTTCCAGCAGTATGCCAGCACAGCAGTGTAAATGTGACCTGTCACCATCATTATGTCTTACAGATAATGCCACGTTCCCGGCTGCCTGCCTTTAGCCGACAGGAAGACGAGGTCATAATACCATTGCTACATGACAATTACGACATCTTGTTTAGCCATGTGCCACTGCAGGCACAACAACGGGAGGAGATGTGGCAGGATATGCGCAGGAGGGTGAACACCCTGGGCGGCCACAACCGCACATATCAACAGATCCGCAGGCACTGCACAGACCTAATCCGGCATGCGAGACAGCGTGCCACTGCAATCGCCAGACAACAAGGTGGGACATGTGGTGGTCCACCAACCCAGCCCCCACTCACAGCCACGGAGGAGCTCCTGGCCAGTCTGGGGACACCCATGGAACAACACGCTGAAACCCTCGCGTCCATCGTGGAGGTGGGTGTCTCCCAACCAACGAGCTTGGAGCTGCCTGGTAAGTCAGTGTTGCATGTTTGTATGATAAGCGACGTAGGAGTGGGTGTCATAGTACAACACAAAATATAGCAACACATGCCAGGTATATGGCCACACAAGATGCATACTACAGTATGCTATGTTGTGTTTGCAGACATGTGCATAGCACATGCTAACACACAGGTGCATGATGTGACATGCACAGTGCTTACCGTGTCGATAGTAATGGATAATGTGTATACCTTTGTGTCATCCCTATACAGGTACGTCTGGCGTGTCGCACAGACAAGGGTCTGTCGCAGGTAAGTCTGTTGCTAGTAAAAGGCATGATACGGTGTATTGATATTCCCCATGTGTCCAGGTATGACATGCACTCCTGGGTGTGCCCCAGTCACGGTATACAGGTTGCACCACCCGACACACACACCACCCATGTACAGTAGATACAACCGTTAGTATAGAGTGGCATGACACCACATAACCCATTGGTGTGATATGTGCAGTCAGCTATGCATACAATGGTGTAGGTGTTCCACAATGGCTGCATGTGTAGTATGCATTGGTATGCCTCTGCGGTATGCACATAGTACCACATAGTGAGCTGTGACCTGGCCAGAGCACAGGTGTTACCACTGTGACCTATGCCCCTGCATTGGGTGCACGTTGTGACATGGCACATGACATGTCCCATGCACGTGGATGTCTGTCTGCAACAGTGTCACACCATGACATGACCTATGCACGACATAGCAGACATCCACAATGTCTGCATAGCTGTAGGGAATGTGACACCTCAGACTAAAACGGTTGTATGTCACATGGGCCACCACAGGGCCGTGTGCACGATGTCCATCACACACAATTGTCGATGACCCAGACAAACAAGGCCATGGGTGATACCTACAGGCATGTTGCCACACAGTACATCCGCAGTGGGTAGTCACCGTTGCACCCTGTCCACACATAGTGGGCTCATCACTGTAGTGGACCCCCTGGACATCCAATGTGGTACACCAGTGAAATGGAATGCCTGTCTGCAGCCACTAGAGGTGCCACCAATGTCCACCATATACGTGCTGCTGAGCAGCTGAACTGACTTTCAGACATGGCAATGTAATGCGTCCAGGTCACGCATCGCACAGAAACATAGCTGTGTCCTGCTACCATGCAGTGGCACAGTGCCCGTACTCCCCACTGTACAGCTATGTACACAGCTCACACCAACCACACCTGCACAGACATCCGTGTTACACATGCATTGTATCTGTAGACTGTACACATAACACTGCACTGTGACATCCGTTGTGATGTGGTGCATGTGGTGGGACACCATCGTCACATGTCCACATGATACCGCACATGTTTGTGGTGTACATGACATAGTGACGGTAGCCATGTGTACTGTGAACCCGTCCGTGGCCACACGGTGTATCACGGTGATGCATGCAAACTACCATGAATGTGTGTACTGCATGCCCACTAAAAGACACCTGCCTGTTGTAGTGTGCACTCCAGGGCAGTATGCATACTGCCACTATTAATGTCTGGGCTGCATTCACTGGCCTGTGGTGTGGGAATGCTGCATGCCACCTGCAATATCACATGCATGATGTGTCTGCATGTGTGTGTGTGTGTGTGTGTGTGTGTGTGTGTGTGTGTGTGTGTCTGTGTGTGTGTCTGCGTGTGTGTAATGTAACCTATGGTATGTCTTTGTATTGACAGGTGCTGTAGGTGCGTTCCCCTCCTGCGGTCCATCTGATGCTAGTGTCCCCACAGATACTAGTGGTGATGACCATGTGCATGAGGCACAGGCAGGGTCGTCACAGGCAGACACTGTGCCATTGGAGAACATCACACTTACATCCCCTTCATCCCCGCACACGCTTCAGATGCCGACACATACCCCAACACCGTTGCCCATAGATGACGGACAGTCAGCGTCTGTTGGCACCGAGCAGGAATGTGTGGTGGCTGCAGAAGGTGCGGGTACACATGATGATGCCAGTGTAATGACTGGCGGAGTGCCACACAGGCATGTGGCAGGTGGTTCTCGTAGGAGGAGCACTGCTAGACATACACCTGCCGTACAGGGTGCAGCAGCTGGTATAACCAGACGCATGTTTCAGACTGTAATGGCGGCGCAGGCACGTGCCGAACGGCAGAACCAGGAAGGGCAGAGGCTGCAGAGGTACGCAATCCGTTCTTTAAATGAGAACATCCAGTCATTGGCGAATGCCCAACAGCATCTTGCCGATGTTCTGGATAGGAGATTGGGTGAGATGGCTGGGATACTCGACCGAGGCATGGCCATCCGTGAGCGTGAGCTGTCCGTGCTGGAACACCTGGTAGGGGTGAGGCATAGGGCACGTGGGCATGGCCCAGTAACACCACCAAGTGCAGGTCGACGTGTGCGTGCCACCTCCCATGCCCACCCACACAGTGCTGGTAGCAGCAGC
The DNA here is from genome assembly GCF_019279795.1 of Protopterus annectens. Taxonomy (NCBI): domain Eukaryota; kingdom Metazoa; phylum Chordata; order Ceratodontiformes; family Protopteridae; genus Protopterus; species Protopterus annectens. The sequence continues at coordinate 545,190,110 of NC_056734.1, read as the reverse complement.
AGTGCAGCTGCTACTACACCAACCACACCAGGACACAGCAGGCCACGTGGACGTGGCCCTGGACGTCCCCGGCGTGGACACGTTTCCAGCGGACATGTGTCATCGGAGAGTGGACACTCTATACCTCCACCCGGTAGTGCCCGTGCGACCCCAGGCAGGCACGGGTCAGGTCGCCGCAGGCGGACACAGTGAGCCGTACCACCTGCACTGTACAGTCTGGGGCTGCCAAGTATACCCCGTGTAGGCATCACAGATGACTGAACTGTGTACACACATACCCACACACAGCAAACACAACTGTAGGGCTCCACCACATCAACATGCATTCTGCACAGTCATGCCCAATAAATGCACAGGCCCTTACACACACACATGATGTCATCCATTGGTACAGCCTATGCCTGTGGCTTTATATCACCCTGTGCATATGATGAAGTCTCTGCCGCAGAACCGTGAGCTACACCATTGGTGCACGGTTATGCAAACATAATCTGATGCACAGGGTGGACAAGATAGTGAGAGGTGTATGTGATACCTGTGTCTGCATAGTACGCGATGTGTATGTTGTGGTGGTTGTGTATGGCAGGTGACAGGTGCGTATGTGATGTGTGTCGTGCAGTGACATCATGCAGCAGACATACCATGTAGTGCAGGTGCAGCAGTCATTGCTCTGTGTACACAGTATGCGTGGTGGTTACATGTGTAGCACCTTGTTGGTTCAGTTAACCCGTATGCCAATTATGGTGTACTTGCATGTGCCTACTGGGAGCACTGTTATCAGTTCCCCACGTGTATTTGTGGGGTACCCACAGGCACATCTGGCAATATCAGCATAGCACAGGTACCCAACCGCATGGACCCCTACATAGGTACATAGGCGCACATGTACATACCAGGCTATGTGCCCTATGGCATATGTGAACCTAGCAAGACTGTGTGTGGCTGCTAACACCCCTTAGGATGAGGATACCACATCCATCAGTCTCCTGTCCCCTGTCCAGCACTGAAACAGAGATGATGCCTGGCGCATACCTATGATCACACATCCACACGTCATGATTACCCCTGGACAAAGGCAGTCATGGCCTCTGCTTCACATGGGCTGCCAATCCTCTCCATGTTGTAGGGGGTCTCTGGGCGTTGACCCTGTTCCCCCAGCACGTCCTAGTCATCTTTGTGGTGAGGTGTCTGACAGTCGCTTCTGTGGCCGTGTTTGCCTGGAGCCTAGGAGGTGGAACATGTCCATGTCACCCAGGTTGGACATGGCCGTGTATGTCAGGCACAGATCACCACAGAACAGACGTGCTAGGAAGGTATACAGCCGGAGTCCCTTTGGTCGGGCAGCGTGTGACACATGTCCCAGCACCTTTATCCCCGCGTCGTGGAACGTTTGTGGTCCTTCCGAGTGCTGCAGGTGTCAGGTTAGGTACAGCCCAGATGTGCCATTGTACGCAATCATTGCTCTGGTGTGTGATGTGTACAGGGGTACAATGAACACCCCTGATGTGTATGTGATTCCTTCCAGACCAGGTGGCCACAGTGGAATGTCTTCCCACCCACATTGGCATAGTGTGTGTTGACAAAGGTTACTGACAGGTGTGGTACCCATTTCCATGAACAAGTCCACCATGTTGAATGGATTACCACGGACATGTTATCCCCGGGTAAACATGACCTCCCAACTGGGTAGGGCTGCACCTTCTGTGGCATGTAGCAGGAGGCCATGGCGCTGGCACCAGTTATCCATGTCTATGACGACTAGGTGGATGTCCGGTCAGATGGGGTGTTGGGGGTAATTTTTTTGGCG
>NC_056734.1:545076213-545121048 GCF_019279795.1 Protopterus annectens | reverse complement strand
AGTACTAAGAATGTTGTAAACTGTCTATGTGACACAACCCACATGGTCATAGTTGCTGGCTGCATGTCAGACCAACTGCCTGTCACAGGTGGTGTCCCATGGTGCCATTCGTGGGTGCACCCTGTCATACATCTACATTTCCACGGTACAGGCACACACAGCGGTGTTATGGGTAACATTGTTTGTAGATGCTTGCAGAACAGATGCCATACTGGGACGGACATCTGACACAGATATCCTTCGCAGGGGCCTCCCGGATATGCATATCTGCTGTCAGGGACATGTCCCACAGCTAACTGGTACATAATGCAAAGTCATACCTGTCGGGTAGTAGGTCACCCCTGTACAACGTATAGGTGGCTGTCCACACAGCACAGGGGTGACTACCAGGGATCAGGGACAGGGTTTGTCGGTCGCCTTTCATTCAACACACACATTGCTATCGTGGTTCTGTGGGACTTCTACATTGACCACCTGTATGTGCAGGGAGTCACATCTGACTTCACAGCCCGACACGCATACACGGTCACTATATAGCATAGAACTTCACTTATTTGCCTAAGTATGAGCTTATTGTTGTGGCAGTTTGGTAGCTTATTCTGTTTCTTGGGACATTTAGGTATTTCAGTTACGGAAATAACCGATTCAGGCTACAATTACATTAAATACGGAAATCATTATGACCTACACTCTTACACTTCCCGTTTTAATGCTTTATTTCGAACACGTATGCCAATACAGGGACTGCCCTCGCAAAGTGGGACGGTTGGTGACCTTAGTCGCTACTCCTATGTCGGTGCGGCGTGCTGACATGCTGCTGTACACCTTCTCTGACTATGCACACTCACAGTACATTGCTGTCGGACACGGTATTACGCGTATCCTTTGTTCCTTGGACAGGTACATTTCGGCTGCGTGGGTTTTATTTGCTTCTCTGTTTAGTTGGGACGGGTACTTTGTTGCATACTCTGCGGACATTTCATTCTGCACGGGCCATGGCTGCAGCCATTTCTATTCTGGGCGGACTATGGCAGACAGCACGTTAGGTTGCTCTTCGCCTGCCTGCTTAAACACGCCTACTGACGCATCCTACTTGGGCTCGCTCACGTACACTACGCACATGCCTGTGGTTACGGTGCACTCTCATTAATATGCATATGGCGCTACTGCGCCAGCTATGCAATGCACTGCCGGCGCAAGCCTTACGCCGGCCTTGCGCCGAGCTTCATGAATCCCGGGGATAGATTTTAATTCATATATTACAAAATAAATTGATTAGGAGGCTTTATATATAAAAAGTTTTATCAGTATACATAGTATATAATTTTATTATTAGTGTCATATTATCAAAAATATATATATATATATATATATATATATATATATATATATATATATATATATATATATTAAATTCCATTTTTTATTCATTCTGCTATTTTAATATTTATACATAAAAAATTTTTTACATATTTTTTTTATATATAGTTTTTATATTTATTTATTAGCATATATCATATTTCGGCCATTATAAATATTTGAAGTCATTTAACAGTAACCTTGATTTTGGATTTTATATTTAGAAAATTATGACATGCTGATAACATGTAGACTGTAGAATTTTTATTTATTTATGTAAAGATTGCTGCATATTGTTTATATTATGAGTATTTTTTCTTGTAGTGTCACTTTAAATATTTGAAAGCTGTTTTGGCGCCAAAAAAGTTATTTAAGTATCCAATGTAAATTGGTTTGAGAGTTCTGAGGATGCCCTGTTATTGAGGGTGAAAGCGCTAAACTCTGGTGTTTTTTCGGTTGTTTACAATAAACATTTTTGATTTTATTTTACGCTGTCACATAAGGTTGTTATTTCGGCTTTTAGCCTTAGCACTTATCGGTGTACTCGCAGCTTTTGTTTACTAATCCCCAGAACAAGGGGGAAAGGATTCTTCACTCTCTAGATGTGCACAGACAGCTCAGATTGTATCTAGACAGGACTAAATCCTTCAGAAAGTCTGATCAATTGCTGGTGGCAGACGACAAAGCCATCTCCAAGCAAACCATTTCCAAATGGATTGCACACTGCATCCATTTCTACTACAAACAACATGGAAATCCTCCCCCCAAGGAGGTCAGGACACACTCCACCAGAGCAGCCTTCACCTCTGCAGCTTTCCTCAGAGGAGTCGCCACCAGGGACATCCTGGAATCTGCCACCTGGACATCTGTTCACACTTTTACCAAGCATTACCACCTGCCTCTCTTCTCCAAATCCAGGGCAGGGTTTGCCTCTACAGTCTTGGAGGGTATCCTAGCCAGCCCCTGGTTTCCTTGACTACCTCCACCCATTTCCTCAGCTTTGGAAATCTACCCAAATGTGAGGACTGCAACAGTGAAACATGAAGAACATAGTACAGTTGTGTGCACTTACCATAAATGTAGACGTTTTAGTGTATTCACTGTTGCACTCCTGGTTTAACTTCCGTCCACCCCCCTTATTCTCTTTCTCCTTTTATTACCATTCTTCCCTGTTGTTTTCCTTTCCTTACAAGGGGCATATTGGTATTTATTTTCCACTGGTGGGGTTCTTCCACCAGAACCTGGCCTCCTACTTTGGGGGCCCCTGACAGGTTAGGGCAAGAAAAACTGATGTAATGGCGTCGGCTGCCTTACTTTATACTCCTGATGATCTGACATCAGTCCTCAAGCAAATGCAACCAACGCAGAAATAATAAGTCTCTGGTATTCGGGCCGGCTGAGGGCTACCCTGGCATGGATAACCCAAATGTGATGACTGCAACAGTGATTACATTTGAACATCTACATTTATGGAAAGTGTACACAACTGTACTTTCCTCTTCTTCTTTGCCTCAGACAGGAACTTCTCTGGTGGATTCAGCAGTTGTTTGTGAATCCAGGGATCCCTTTTTATCCCCCTCTTCCCTCTCAGGAATTGCTCATGGATGCTTCAGACATGGGATGGTGGTGACTTTTGGCTCCCTAAAGGTACAAGAGGTATGATTGCCTTGTTAGCAGAAGGAGCACATCAGTGTCAAAGAGATGAGAACCCTTCTGCTAGCTCTTCAGACCTTTCAGGCTCTCATTTCTCCAGGGCTTCTCAAGGTATCCATAGACAATACCACAGTGATGTGGTAAATCAACAAGCAAGGTGGAACGAGATCTTATCTTCTTTGCCAGTTGGCACTTCTGGTATGGGATCTTGCTGTCAAGTGACTCCTCAGGCAGGTTATATCCCTTCCTGTCAGAACATTGTGACAGACGCTCTGAGCAGGTCCTTAACTCAGTTATACGAATGGATGCTTCACAGGAATGTGTTTCTGGACATTATCCACCAGTGTGGTACTTCTCAAATGGATCTTTTTGCTTCCCCTCTGAACAGACAACTTCCTCTGTTTTGTGCCAGATTCTAACTTTTCAGCCCATTTGCTTTTGGTGATGAATAAAGTGAATTTCTGAATCCATTACTTCCAGTTTTCTGTCATCTCCCTTCCTTAAAGCAGTAGAATTTCATAAGCATGCAGTTGAGTCCTATTGCCACTGAGAATTTTAGCTATATAGTCCAACTTTCACAAGCAAATATATTTCTTCAGTTTTGCATATATACAGCTTCAATTTTGGCAAACATTTCACCACTCTGACACTATGTAATTTCAGAAAGTATAATTAGTAACTCACAGACTGGTGATGTGGTGTAACTTTCATGAGACCTGTCAAGTGTCCCTGTTTTGGAGGTATGTCGCTATTTTCAGGCTTGGGTTTACCCTTCATGCAATTTTCTAAATTCCCATCATCACACATGATTTTTAAATATGTCTAGTATACATAAAACCACACTACATGACCAGCATAATATTGGTGCCAACAATGAACACGCGTCCATCTACCTACCTAACTGAATAAACTACTTGAAACTTTAACAAGGCGTCTTTGTTCCTCCCACAGGGAGGGTGTCAGAGAGTCTCCTAGATTTGCAAGCTAAAATTATATTTATCTGGAATAATTTTTTATACCGTGTAACAATTTAAAGAAAGGGGACACACATCTTGCATCTCCTTTTTCATAAGCAAAAATAAATTGTGTGATACAAGTTTGCAATACAGTTTTTCCACTGTCTCTTTGATAAAGTGCTTACATTTTTGTCATACTCTATTTTAAATGTGTTTCTGAGTAGTATCCGACATTCCTACTAGAAAAGTTATGTGCTATTTGGTATTCACATTTTATGCTAATCAGATGTCCAGATTTTTGGCTGGATGCATCTACATTTCAAGGGTCCTTTTTCCTTCGTTCAATGTCTGCAGGTTGAGAGGTATGGGATACTTCCAACAGATTTGTCTAGACAAAATAATGTACCTCACAGTGTGCTAGTTACTGTAGCAAACTCATTGTCTTTAGCATTGTGTGCTCTTATATTATAGGTAATATATTAAAAGCAGAACTAAAGACCACAAGAGGTTTTATTGCCAGAGTAATAGAATCTGAAAACAATTCCATGTCAGAAGTAATAGATAGTCAGCTCCGTTGGTGTAGAGGGATAAAACCTTATGATCCATGTGATCTGAATTCAGTTAAAGGTTGAGGCGTGTGCTATAGTTGGCAGGAGGGTTGCAGGATTGATAGCTTACCTCTTTTCTGCAAGCACATACCTGATAAGAGTCTCAGTGGAGATCTGAGGCCACATAGGTGCACTGGCTTCAGGGCACTTTTGAGACGTTACATCACTTGTGAAACTAAATAAATGACATCCCTACTCTGACAACCATTGCACACCGAGCTCTAAAACATGTTACTGAGTATGTGCCATGGGGTAAGGCAAAAAAAAAAAGCTGCCTCAGTGATGACACCTTTCATTCAGCTCTTGCCTCCAGTAAAGGAGGAATAAATGAACTAACCACTCAAGAGCGGACTGATGGTAAGAGACAGCAGGGAAGACAAAATATAAAAAAAAAAAAGTTATAGCTGAATGCAAAGGTTTATTGTATACAGTGTACGGGAAACTTGAGGAATGTCGCATCAGGAAATAATATCTATATGATTGCATCGAGATCAGGCAAGATTGAAGTTCCAACAGAATCAGTGTTAATGCTTGTTCTTTGATCTTCTTCCTTTGGAAGTTTCCTTGTTCAAAGTTTTACAGTGTTGTGGCCCTCAGTCTTACCAGTTGTCTATGCGATCATCTTGGGATATTTTTTCCCAATGTGACTCTAGAGGTTCCAGTGCTAAACTATACTGTAAAATGTGCTTTTGTTTGTGTGTGTATGTGTGTATATACATATGTGTACACACTCACCTTACCTTTTAATAGTCCAGTCACCCCCCCCTCCCCACAACTTCTACCAAGAGTAAGTTATTAATCTGTCTTGTTTTGTTACACCCCATTCATCTGCAGTGGCTAATGTGGAATCTCACTGCGTTTTTGCTCTTTCTGTAGCCAACCTGATAGCACTAGATATTTTGATGCAGTGTAGAAACTGCCTCATGCTTTACAAATATTTCCTTTGTCTACCTCACAATAGTTCGATATGTGAGAGGTGTAAGTATTTACTTCGTAGCTGTGTTCTTAACTCAGAACAGATTTGGTAAGCACAACATACATACACACACACACACAGCACAGAGCATTTCCCCTAAACCAGCTTATACTGAAGTTGTTACCAGGCTGAAATCTAAAAAAACTCTGACATTAATTTGCACAGCAATACACCCACAGCCAGTGCACATGCCTGTTAATAGCCACAACAGTACAGGCTGTCCTGCAACTTGAACACACACACACATATATATATATATATATATATATATATATGTACACTTTCTTACAGTAACATGGTTTCAGAGTAATGAAAACATTCCCTGTATTCCTGGGTAGAATGTTTATCATGTCTTCAGGCCTACTGCAGCTAGCCATGGGAATAATATGTGACTTTTGTCAGGCATACAGACACCGTGTTCAGCAGGCTGGATATGAATAGGGTGACAGTCATCCTTCTAGAGCAAGTATCTAGGATGTAACAAAGGCAAATAGATCTCACCATCTTGACATATATGATTATGACCGGATAGTGGACCGCATGGAGATGAATGACAGTAGGTGCTCTACCTAGAGGGATATTCAGATGGATACGATTGAGCTTATTATGCATGTGTCTAAGACATTAAAGGCACTGGTCTTGAGTGGTATTTTGCCGTCACTGAGAATGATACCAAGATTCAAAGACAGGATAATTGATTTTAATTATTGATTGTGTACCTGGCATCATCCTAGAGCAATCCAGTATGTGTCAACTTTGAATGAGATGGCTGACAAGCCTTCTTGCTTTTCCAGGGATGGTCTGCACCTTTCTTGCCAAGGTTTTCAAATTCTGGCTAAAGACTTCGCTGTCATCATAGTGCCTTTTGTAGGTAGACTTTATCTGATGGACATTCCAACCTAGAAAGTTCTGATTTGGAACACATTAATTTGGCTATACTCAGTGCCACGAGTCTTAACAAAATTCCAGACTTGAGGCTGTCCTGCAACTTAAACACACACATGTTTTGTGTGTGTGTGTGTGTGTGTGTGTGTGTGTGTGTGTGTGTGTGTGTGTGTGTGTGTGTGTGTGTACATATGTACATATATGTGTGTGTGTGTGTGTGTGTGTGTGTGTGTGTGTGTGTGTGTGTATATATAAATATATTTACATATATAAACATAGCTATATAGATATATACATACACACTTAGCAGCATGGTTTCAGAGTAATGAAAGCACTCCCTCTATTCCTGAATAGATTGCCTATCATGTCTTCAGATCTACTGGCAAATGTAGGGGAGTATCATTTTTTTTCAAGGATATCTCTCAATTCTTCAGGACACCACATTTGAACGCCCAGATGTCCATGTCACCGTAAACCAGACTAATTACCACTTCATAGGTAATTATAGAATACCCTCTGTGTCCCCTTCTGGACAGTAATAGCTGTCTTAACACATTAGCTGAAATCCCCATTAAAACTAACACCTTTCTAATGGGGGACTTCGATTTTCCATCAGTAGACTGGCTGACATACACTGCCAATGGTTAGCATGTCCAACACTTCCTTGAGATTATAAATGCTAACTCTGTTTGAAGGTGGTTAACCATCCTATTGGGGGCCCCAGTGCCCCAATCTAGTCCTCACAAATGTGGCCAATTCTTGCACATCTCCATATGTATCATCCTCCCTTGTTAAATCAGAGCATACATTAGTGACCTTTTAATTTAAAACTGATGGAACTTCCCCTGTAAATACCTCTGTGTTTAGGGACTTTTCAAAAGCAAACCTTCTTCAGTTGTTTTATGACTTAAATAAATTCCAGTGTAATCCTCCTCCTAAGGACCCCATTGCTAAATCTACTGCCTGTGCCTCTGACGTCTACTCCCACTTAAGTAGTTGTATTGATAGGGCAAGTCCATAGCCACATAATATACCCACATGAATAAATTATACAGCAAGAGAAAGAAATTGCTTAATGCTTATGAGGTCTCATTCTTCCTATCTTAAGAGCACATGTAAGCAAACTAGTAAAGAGCTTAAGGGAACCATTGAGAAGCTCAAAGCTGGGTATGAATTTAAAATAACCACTAAAACCTGAAATCATTTAAGATCTTTCTTTAACTAGGTCAGGTAGTTAAGAACTAACACCCATCAATGTTCATAGCTAGTCCACAGTAATACTGTACACCTAACCTAAAGGAAATACCTAATATTTGACATTTTCACATATCATATAGATGGCACACCCCTCCAGTCATAATCTGTCATAAGAGATCTAGGCAGTCTTGGTGATAATTCCTTAGTGTTTGACCATCACATCTCTGCAATAGTTCAGAAAATCTTCCATGTGGCTCACCTAATTTCCAAAGATATCTTCACTAGCTCCAAGAAAGTCTTAATTCCCCTTTACTCATATCTCATCAGACTTATTATTGAATATAATGGATCTTTTGGCATGCATTTGTCTAAATGTATCACACAACTTGAGAGTCCTCAGAGATTCATAAGTAAAAAGATCAGTGGCCTCAAAAATCTTAGTTGTCAGGACAGACTGGCAGCCATCCCTCTATACTCAGTTTCTTATAGAATCCTCCATAAAGATGTGTGTCTGTCCTTTCGAGCCATGAAAGATCCAATCCTTCTTGACCTCCTACTGCTTCACAGAATAAATTGTACCTCAAATATTCAGAATAAGAAACTAAACCTTCCTCATCAGATAAATAAGACACTGTCCATGATAGTCATATTGCTATCACTTCACCTCAGGAGCAAACTTTAATTGCATGTCAAACAGAGTAGTACTCTTGCCATCTTCAAGGTAAATCTAGATAATTGGATGGGTAACCTCAAATTATCCCCTGGTCTGTCACACCTTGGCCTCCTTGAGGCTAGAGGGAACTTTTGAATAGGGTTTATTTGGCTAGGCTTATAATGGTCTGCAGACATATTGCCAAGTACTTACCTATGAACGAACACACACACACACACACACACACACACACACACACACACACACACCTGTATGCAGTTATGTATTTATATTATATACCAATGTACGTCTGTCCAGACATACACATGCTCACACCTATGATGCAATATAATATTCACAAAAAAATGGGAATCTTTTCTGAAAAGGAGGCTGTAATGTAAGATTCTATGTCTTTGAGATTGGCACCTTTAGCCTGTGTTAGAGTTGCTAAATATACATTATATGGCCTGGTATCCTCTCTCTCTCTCTTTATATATATATATATATATATATATATATATATATATATATATATATATATAGAGAGAGAGAGAGAGAATCAGAAAGCAAATGTTAATGAGGTTAGCAGCAGTAATTTTGAATACCACATTCATACCCTCTCCCTAAAGGTATTCTGCTCATAGCAGTACCCAGGAGGTTTTGACTTTGTTGAGGGGCCTGCTCATGATGCTTCATTTTTGGAACCCCACCAATTGCTGGGTTAAGATTCTGATTTGGCGAGAGCCCTGCACATTGTAGTAAGTGCCACATTCCCCCATGTCTTTCTTCTCCCCTTGTGGTTCTTGGTGGATCTCACTGTGGCAGTAGGAGGAGTTGCTAATTAGTGCTGTTCTTTGTTAGTAAGTGTTGGGGCGCAAGATCACAGAAAGAGGATTCACTAGTCCAGTTAGTGGAGAGATGATTGCAGTCCCCGTTGATAGAGAGGAAGTGCACAGCCTACCCCATGCATTCGCATCCATGACTCTCCAATAAGAGCTTTTTTTCAAGGGAATCAGTCCCTATGAGAGGTTGTCTTACAGTCACCCCTCTTCTTCTGTTTAAGAACTGGGGCAGCTTTTAATCCAGCTAAAGTGGCAGGTCTCCAACATGATCTGCAGGAGACTTGCCCCTTGAGCTTCTGATGAATTATGATCCTCCCATTCCTGGCTCCCAGAGTGCTTCAGGAGAGAAAGTAGTTGAGTTGTGTTCAGTCCCTTTCCTTTGAGGGGAGAGGTATGTTAAGTTTCATGTTGAACAGGGACACTGGAATAGTATTCTTAGCTGTTTTGTGTTTCAGGGGGATTGAAACTGACACTGGCAGGTTTTCTTTTTATCTGGATAACCTTTTCTGACCAGAATAGTCTTTGTGGTTGGGTTCCATTGGCTGATTCCTGGTGTGAGCCAGGGATCTGACCTTTTAATCACCCTTCACCTTTGGTTTGACCCTTTCAAATGATTATTGTTAGCCAGAGGGAAGTCTCCTGCGGGGTGCAAAAGATTTGTTTTTTCAAGTGGACAGAGCAGAACAAGGTATCTTCTGGTTCCATAACTTTTGAACTCCAGTAGTGCTACGGGCTGCTAGCAAGAGCACAGCCCTTTTGAGCCCCCAGCTTCCCAGTAGTGGGGCAAAAGTAAGAGACTACTCTGAATGCTCATGAATCCTTCTGAACAAGGGCTGCCTCCTGTCCCATCCAGGAGAAATTTACCTTTCTCTTTTCCTTGGGTCCTTGAGCTACAAGAACTGGCTTCTTTTTTCTTTCTCTGTTGGACCACTAGCCTTTCAGTACATACTTTTCCAGGATTTTAAATGGCTTTACCCCTCTCATCCATTAGTTTAGCATTAGGACCTGAAAGTGGGGGAAGAAACATAAGTGCCTTCTCCTCTTTTATCCTCCAGTGGTTCTTGTCAAGCTACTGTTGATCTCTCTGTAAGCTACTGTTACAGTCTCCCACAGTAGGGGAAAGAGGAATGGAAAGAGATTTTGGTTCTCTCTCCCTAGGACCTGCATTTTGCTGGGATACTACCCCCCCCCCCAATCTGGTGGCAATGAAATGTTCCAGTGAACCTTTGATCATCTCTTAGAGCCCTTCTTACTTTAGTGTTTGCTCTCTGTTGGACCTTTGTATTTGGTTGTTCCATCGTTCTGCAGGTTAACAGTAAGAACTACTCCTTTAATGGGGACCATTTCCAGTTCATGTTGGTCTTACTGGAGCAAAGTTTGTCATGTCCTATGGCTCTTTGCCCTTTTATATCAGGTATGCTTTTTGCTTCAACCCTCGAGTAGTGATTTTAGATAGACAGTGGTTCTTCTGTGTTCCTCCAGTTTTTTCTTTCACTATAGTTTTTATTGCCTGGGATTCTTGGGATTCTAGCCAGCCTTAGTACCTTTTAAAGAAGGATCTTTTATGTCAGATATAGCAGATGCATTCTTTCTTCATGTGTTGATCTACATAGAGGACCCTTCTTGATGAGGGAGAGAGAGAGAAACCTTTCTGCTATTCTCTAGCAGGTGGATGGTCTCTCATGTAACTTGGCTTTGAGTTCCCTGTGAGTCAGTCAATTATATACAGGTATATCCATGTTGGAATAGTGGTAGTACAGTTATTCATTAGTGTTTCTTGATTTGCAGGAAAGTCTTTGCTGGTGGTTAGTGGTGAACTTGCAGACACTGGGGAGAAGCATGCTTAATTAGTATTTGGCATTATGGTATATATCATCAGAGGCCACATCTGTCCCCATTGTGGGAACTTCTTTAAAAAGAAAAAGGAAGGCTGGGCTTGTGATAACCCAGTCTTTTTTTTTTTTTAAACAAGAAACATGTTTATTAAATTATCACTTATGAGATAGACAATCATGCATTTATATAAATGAAAACAAACCATATTGACATCATCTTATGTGCAAGCATTATACATCACAAACCATAATGACATAATTTTAGTTGCAAACGTTGTGCATAACTTGTAATCTATCCAATTATTGTCGGTCAAACGTTGCATAGCTTATTCAAATCCTGCCTCCTTTTAAACATCATTCCTTTCCTGTATGTATTGTTCCCACAATTCCCATTTTTTGTATGTAATTTGCCCCTACCCTTTTCTAAAGATCCCAATGCCAGTTGTTTTATTTCTGTTACTATATTCATTACTTCTAGTACAGTTGGTTTAGACCTTGATTTCCATTTTCTAGTAATTGCTTTTTTGACAGCCACCATAATTACACTCAGCAAGGCCTTACTAATGTCTAGGCAATTCCTATTCTGTATAATTGCTCATAAAAACAATTTCCCTAGATATACTAGTTTGCTCATCCAGTATTTCTGATAGAATAGTCTGCAGGGAATCTTTAAAGTCTGCCAACTCATTACACTCCCAGAAAATATGCTCATAATTACCTCTTTCTTCCTCACCACACCTTCAACATTTGCTGTCTACCTGAGGAAAACTTGTCTGGAGCCTACATGGGGTATTTCCAAGCAATAATCCTAAATCTTCTAGATTTCGTTGCATATTTGGGAGACATGCATATATCGCCCCATTGTCTCTTTGTGAAGCGCTTGTCCGGTCTCTCTTCCCAATCCTTTCTAACCTCCTCTGATTGATTCTTATGGTTGCCATGCAATATTTTATATGCTGTACTAATTATTCCTTTTTTAACCACAGCTTCTGTGTTAGATTATACTAAAAACTCTACCAGTGCTGGTCTTTCGTTTAAGACCCCCCCCCCTATTTATTTCTCTTTGCCTATACTCTGATATTAATCCTTGATAGGGAAAGCAATCTCTAACCTGTAGTCCAAATAAATGTGCGACTTCCATTCTCTTACTTTCCCTCTCTAGTTATTTGCTTCCAATACCTTAGTTCCTTTGCCAGTTTTCTCCAATAAATTCTAGCCCCGTCTTGCCTGTTGTCTGTATCCATAATTGCAGTCATCCCTATCGGCAGAATCTCCTTTCTCCATTCTCATGTTGGCTTAGTTGTTAGAGTACTTTCTGCTTCTGTATGAATATAATATTCTCTATGATTATTGTTATTCTCCTTAAAGATCTACATCCAAAATCCCAGTCTCTCCTTGTTTCTTAACCTTCCCCACTGTTTTATTATCATCTCTTTCCACTTTGAAATATAGGTTTCTGTTTGTGCTATGTATAGGAGTCTTAATCCCAATCCACCTTGTTCTGTTGGAAGAATCAGCTTATCCCACTTGACTCTTGCCACCTTCCCTTCCCAGACAAAATCCTTCAGGTCTTTATTAATTGATATTCACAACTTCTCCTCTCTGGTTGATAAAAATATGCTTGACCTGTATATAAGACTAAAGGAAATAAAACATTTTAACTGCTTGTATCTTACTATACATATCCATATAACAGAGCTTCCAGATTCTCAGTTTTTGTATTATCTTTTGTTTAGTCTCTTCCCACATATCCTTAGCTACCACACTGGAATCATTTTTAATCCATATTCCTAAATACTTTATTTTATCATGTTCCCATAAATATGGATATTGCTGAACCAACTTGTGTGTGGGTACATAATTTACAGCTATTGCCTTTGTTTAAGCTTCATTAATTTTGTATCCCAAAAAGATTTGAAACTGTCTCAAAATGTTCCACAACACTGAAATGTTCTTTTTCTGGTTTTGTCAGGTATAAAACATCATCTGCAAATAAAGCCAGCTTTTCTTGACTACCATACATTTCTGAGTCCTGTATTTTCTTTGCCAGTGTTTCTAAATATATTGCAAATAACAAAGAGGAAAGAGGACACCCCTGCCTGGTTCACTTGCTCAAGCAGAAATCATCAGAGAGGAACCCATCCACTTTAATTTTCGACTCTGATCCATCATATATCCTCCTAATCAACCTTATAATTTTATCAGGGAATGCAAATGCTTCTGTTGCCCTGCTCATAAAGTCCCAGCTTACTCTGTCATATGCTTTCTGTGCATCAAGACCCACCAGTAACAGTGGTATTTTGTCACATTCTGCTTCCCTCTGGATCATCAGTGTTCAGTTAATGTTGTCAAATGTTTGCTTCCCCTCCATAAAGCTACATTGATCCATATCTATCAATTTTGGCATTACTTTTGATATTCTTTTAGGCATTATAGACATAAACACTTTGTAATCATGGTTTAGTATTGAAGTGGACCTGTGATAACCCAGTCTTAGGACCCATCAGATAGGGTCCTCCTCTTGAATAAATTGATACAGTAAGAATGTTTTTTTTTTATTTTGAAATATCGTTTGCTGTTTCTGCAGTATGATTACTAGTGCATGATCTTTATTCATATTTTTATGTCTATTAACATTTCTGTTTCACTACCTGTTTGTCATAACTTTCTTGATACAATTTTTTATGTCTCCGTTCCCCTTTTATTCTTGACTGTGAGTGTAATTAGATTTAAAGAAAAGTTTTTTTTTTTTTAAGAAACGTTTCAGGTTTTGTATTGTTTGACTGCAAGCTTTGCTTTTTAAATGTTTTCATCTGATGTTTGTATTGCATCTGAGCAGTCATAACTCACTTATTTCCCCTTTCTGATGCTCTTCCAGGCCTATGGAGGTGCCTATGATGTAATGAGCTCCAAGCACTTAAGAGGAGATGCTAACTATGCATGGCCTACAGCTGAAGTTGCAGTCATGGGCGCAAAGGTAATGTATAACACACATTTAATCTGATAATTAAACCCATTTGCTCTGTTTTTAGAGGGCAGCCAGGCCAATACCCTTACACCCCAAATGTAATGCCCATCCTGAATTGTACTTAACATAAAAGAAAACAAATCTATTGTTTACTGCTGTGCAGTTCATTGTATAGAAAGTCCTTTCTCCCTGATTTTCAGGTCAGTATTTTTTGGAAATGAAAACTGTATGAATAAACTCTTTTTTTTTATTTTGTGCTGAAATGATTTAATAGAATCAGAAGTGGATAAGAATGCTCTCTTTTAATTAGAGTTACGCAATATTTCAGTGATAATTTTTTAAGGGAAATGTCAGGTCAAAACATGTTTAGAAGGGACCTGAACAATTTGTATCGACCTAGTAAATGGACATGGTCTATTTTGGATTACAAGCTGGTGCTTTAAAACACTGAGTAATTTTTTTGTTTGAACAAGTTTTAATTCCACTAAAGTAATTTGTCTAGGAACAATATGCTTCTGCCATTAGGGTCCATGATTTCCAAGTAGATTGCAGAGGTACTGACTTCGGTGGTTTTTATGATTTCTGTGAACAGTAGCCCTCATTTAAATACCTTTACAATGCACCAAATATCAAATGCCTTTTATTGCAAAAGGTTAAAATGGTTAAGTGCTTCTGTCTGTTTACAATCCCCCAGACTTCATCAGAACCATTCTAATAATCTTCATGTCACTTCCTATACCATCTTAAAATTATTTACTATGTTGAAATAAACTGGGGAAAATGAGAGGAAAGAAGAGAAACACACATCAAAATACAATCATTGCCACTTTAAAACCCTTATGCAGCAAATGTATTAATTTTAAAACAGCCACTTGGCATTTCAAAACACAATTAATACTAAGTGTCATTAACCACAAGTTTTGTTGAGGCATCCAGTCCAAGTTGCAAAATAACTTCTTTATATTACAGCAACAACTTCCAGTCACCACCTCTCTGGGGAATATTAAGCTTTAAAGAAATGCATATAGGAAGTGATGAGATTATTAGAATGATTAGAATGGGATTAGAATGGTTCTGTTGAGGTCCGGGTGATTGTTAACAGATGAAAGCACTTACCCATCTTTCAACCTTTTGTAATAAAATACTTTTTTATATTTGGTGCATTGTAAAAATTTTTGTGAGGGTTACAGGAAGTCAGACCAATTATTTATTTCCTTCTCCAACTCCAGATTAGGTCTCCCAGTTTCCAAAGTGACCCTCTCTAATTGGATCTCTAGTTGTATAGCTTACATTTACTCTTCTGATGGTAAGCCTTTACCTTTCAAAGTTTAGGCTCATTCTACGAGATCTCAGTCTACTTCTGCAGCCTTTCAAGCCAAGGTCCCACTTGATAATATCTGTGCAGCAGCAACTTGGGATACCCCTCACACATTCATTACTCATTACAAATTGGATTTGACCTCCAGGTGTAGAGCATCCTTTGGTTCCATGGTACTCAGGAGTATTTTTCCTTGAGCCACCCAAGAATAAGGTGCTAGGGACACTGTCCCATGTGTAAGAATGAAGGCGGGATAGGACTACAGAACATAAAGAAGTTATGTACTCACCATAACGTTCCAGGTTTGTAGTCCATCTTGCCCTTCATTCTTACGAACCCACCCTCCAAACCCCATCCTGGAAGAATCTGGAGACAGAAAAATTGTTATTATTATTAAGTGGAGACCTTTTATTATCGGGTTCTTTCTGCATGTTTTTTTTTATTATTTCTATTTAGTTAGCAGCAAACAAGATCTGGGGATTGTACTGGTGCTCCATGGGATACCTACCTAGCCACGAGCCAACTAGAAGAATTTGGGCTTGTATAAAGGCCGAGTTGGAGCCGAGGATCGGCTCCAAACCCATGTGAAAGAATGAAGGGCGAGATGGACTACAAACATGGAACGTTATGGTGAGTACATATCTTCTTTTTCATTCCCATGTTCTAAGATATGTTTACTAAGTGCATTCGTTTCAACTTCTCTATGTATCTCTGATAAGTGTGAGGCTATTCTTTCTTTAAATTTACAGTTAGTTTTACCAACATAAAAACATGGGCATTTCTCACAATTAGCTAAATATACTATATTTTCACTATTAGACGTGCCAAAAGCTTTGAAACTAAATTTAGCATGTGTAATGGGATGTATAAATTCTGTTTCCGTATTGATGTGCTTATAGAAAGTGCATTTATGGCAGGGGACTGTGCCCTTATTAAATCGAAGTCTCTCTTCTTGCATTTTAAAATCTTTAAAACAAAGAAGCTGTTTTAAATTCCTTTCTTTCTTGTAAACAAAATAGGGCCTGCTTCCCACTATTTTTTTAGCATTAATATCAGAACTCAAAATAGTCCAATTCCTTTTAATAATGGCCTGAATGTGTTGAGAATGTCTATTATACTTCATCACATATCCCATTTTATTAAAATCAGCTGCCTTAGCAAGGCTAGCATTACGTCCTGTATCACCTTTTCTAAATAAGTATGGTTTACCTGTGCTTGGACATTCGGACATTACATACTCAGCATTCTCAGCTAGCAAACCTCTATTATAGCCTCTGGCCAGAAAATCTTGTGTCAATCTCTGCCATAAACCCTTCTTCAGTAGTATTAAGTCTGCTAGCTCTTAAAAACTAACTTTTAACTACGCCTTTATAAATATGGTTAGGGTACATACTAGAGTTATGTACATATCTAGTTGTCTGTACCTCTTTCCTGTAAATAGATGTATGAGTTCTACCATTGATATTTAATAATTTCACAACTAAAAATTAATTTCTTCTGCTGTGTTTTATGAAGTACTTAATGAGTTAATGATATGTGTCTTTTGATTGGCTGGTGTTACTTATTTATTGTGTGGTTTTAATTAAGTGGTTCTTTCTTGAAGAAGAGCTTTGACTCAAAAGCATGGATTTAATAAACCTGTTTATACGTGGATGGTCATGCTGTGCCTTTTTTGCTCCTCTGTTTAAAAGTGCTTACATTAGCTAAACGGGTGTGCGCAGCGGGCCACAAAAAAAATAAAACAGAGGAAATAGCAGAACTGTTTGCATTTGAGCAACAGGTGTGTGCAGTGCGCCTCGGGGCATAAATAGGGAGGAAGGGGGAAGGGGAAACAGCAGTAGGAAGGCAATCAAGGAGAACTAGCATAGCTGGCAGGTGGAATGTATCAGAATCAGCCAATTACACATGCAGCAGCCCAGCACACTAATATAAACTATGCAAACACCATACAGCCTGTTTTTTCCCACAAATTCTGCACCACTGGTGTACACAGACGGTGGATTTTTAACTGGCAAAAATAGCTAACTATGTTACAGGCTGCTGCTTTACTCCATCAATGTGTGGTAGAGACTGAGGGTGGTGAGGAGGAGAATGCTGACAACCAACCCACAGTGAGGAGGAGGAGAAGAAGAGTGTACAGACCCAGGGTAACCTACCAGGGCCTACATGAGCTGGAGGTAGTAGAGCGCTCTAGGGTGGACATGGACATTCTACAGCAAATCGTTGAGCTGTACCAGCCACGCCTTACACACAGAACTAATAGAGGGAAACCCATCCCAGTGGATACCAAGGTATGTCTAGGCTTAAGAATAATAGCCAGAGGTACCTTCCAAAGACCAACTGGGAATATCATGGGGATCTCACAGGCATCAGCATCCAGGGTACTCCACCAGTTCCTGGATGCCATGACACAATATGCCAATGAGCATATATATTTCCCCGCTGCCCATGAGGCACTGACCACACGTATGTGTCTCTTCCACCGTATAGCAGAATACCCTGAAGTAGTTGGTGCTATAGACTGCATGCACATCCACATCAAAGCACCACCCGGTGAGTGGGGCAGGGTCTACATAAACCGCAACGGCTTCCCCTCCATCATCTGCCAGGTCATGTGCGATGCCCAGGGCATTATCATGAATGTGCGTGCTGGCAGCCCTGGAAGCTATCACGACTCCCACATCTGGCATTGCTCACAGCTGTATCAGGTATTTGCCTGGGCAGACATCCCATATGGCCATCTAGTGGGGGATGCTGGCTATGCACTGGAGCCGTGGCTTATGATACCCATCAGAAAGGCACATACATCCGAACAAGAACACTATAATGAGGCAAACCAGGATCATTGTAGAGCATGTGTTTGGGATGCTCAAGTCACGGTTCCGCTGCCTTGACATATCCGGTGGAGCCTTACAGTACTCTCCAGTTACATGTACACAAATGTACATAGTATGTGCCATGCTACACAATATGATCTAGCGGAAACATCTGCAGCAGGAACAGCATGGGGCAGGGCCACACAGCCCCCCACCATTGCCAAGGCTAGGACAGGCACAGAGGGACTCGGAGGAGGAACATTCTGAGCCTGCCCCTGTAGACAGAAGGAGGCATGCACAGTATGCTCGGGCCTTGGCAAAGAGGCAACGCATAGTACACACACTGACACTGTAGGGACCCAGGGACTGATACCTCTCTCTGACTTCCACAAACAGTAAAAGGGATGCCAAACATGACACTACCTGAGCTTTACCATGTACAGGGAGTGTACTATGTGCTTCCAACATAATCAGCCCTCCACCACCATACTCATTACTGGCCCAGCAACAAGGTAAGTCACTCTTCCTATCAATTACTGAATGGATTAGTATGTTCTCATACTTGTATGTATGATATGGATGCAAGCATGCAAGGGAATTGGGTGGCTGAATGGGATAGCACCAGACAGCTATATGGGTCAGCAGGAAATTCATAATAAATACTGGTGTCAACATACTAAGCAGCACTACACAAGGTGACATCCCCCACTGCAGTACATGTGATGGCCCAAAGAACTGTGGGTGTCAATAGGTCACACACATGGATGTCAATGAGGGTCACATATCTACCTCCAGCCTCACCGAGCAGGACAGGTGTAGATGACCATGAAGAAAGGCTGGGCTAAGGCCCCCAAATGATGGCAGTGGTGAACAGCCCCCCACCAGACCTACACAGAGATACTACAACAGGTCTGGCAGTTGCATTCCAGTTCTGAAGGGTAAGAAGTCTGAAACTGAAATATATGCTGTTAAGATCTAACGTGTACTCTACTGATATGCCTCCTGTTTGCATGATAGGTCACAATACAATATGAAATAGAAGCCAACAGTTTAACCAAAATACCAGTGCAGTCATTTCAAATGATAAAGTCTGCAGGTGTGCACCCCTCCCCCCACAATCCCATGTAGAAATGCAGTAACAGATGGCCTGCAGCACTCTCAAATGGCTTATGTGCCAATGTATGGAATGTCAGGGGGTCCCAACTAACAACCTAACAGTAAACAGAAAACAAATGCAAGGTCATGTTGACAAATGCCAGTAGCATGCCTCCCCATATCCGACTGCAAGGACTGTGGATCGGGCCATAAATACTACTGGGTAAAGGCCCAATTATAGGGATATGTCTGAGATATTGCTTACATAATGTTAGGTCGAGGAGAGAATAACAGAGGGGGGGGGGTGTAGAAGCATGGATGTCATGGAGTGTGTGAAGTCTGAAACTCTGTCTGCCCATACTACTCCTGACTGCAAACCCATGAATGAATAGCCACAAAACCACTTGTAAACCACAATGTGAAGGTAAACTGACTAGATATATGAGTCCTGCCTTTGGATAACCTAGGTGTATCTGTACAGCTGAGAGGTATGGCCCCAGCAGGATAAGGCCATTCCTTGAAGTTCAGCAAAGCACAAGGAGGGGAACCCCAGCCAGCATACTAACAAGGTGCTGCACCATTTACACAGAACCAGCAGTCTATTGTCTGTAGCTACCCCTCCACAATGGCAGGTGTGTGCCAGAATATGTAGTCTATATGCCTCAGAATATTGGTCTCAGCTTCTCTCATCTCGTATTTCCTGGTAAATAACTGTGAGCAAAGAATGATAACTGTCAGTAATTGATGACATGACACATGACATGTAAAACAGTACATATGTCAGAATATCTATGCTACAACCAAACATATCACACAAGCAGCACAGACAGCAATAGTTACAGTATTCCCTGTATGTTAAGCCCATTGTGTCTCCATATTGGCAACCTATCTACAGATATCCTGCAGAAACAGTTTGCTAGGTGTAGCTGTAGGACATAAAACCCTGAACTGGAGTCCAAACCTCCCAGGAATGGATGCACACACTCAATATAGAAGGTCATACTGGGCATGCTCCTATACTTAGAGAAATGAAGCCCATGTCTCACAACACAATGGACCACAGTTATTGGTTATTTGCAGCTGTATGTGCACACACACCAAATTGTACACCAGTGATACTTCACACACACACATTGGATAGGAATACACATACATATCTAAGACCAACATAATAGAATATGTCAAACATACACAGAGAGGTGGGGAAGAGAAAGAAAGACAGCGAAAGAGAGAATCACATTATGAGGCCTGTCTCACCCACTATACATCCCTTTGGCCTATATCACATGATGTGCTGATGTCATTCACTGTAGAAATGTTTGGTTAGCCCTCAGCCCTATAGTGTCAGTGGTGCTTGTGATAACTGTGTAATACTACAGTACAAGTAGGTATCCATGTAGCAGTTGTAATCTCATTCCTGTCAAATGTAAAGTTGTGTGTGTGTGTGTGTGTGTGTGTGTGTGTGTGTGTGTGTTTTTAGATGAATGTGGTTGAGGCCATTCACACTCACTAAATCTCCCGTACCCCTCCTTCAGCACTGCTGCTGATGTGACTCACCTTCAAAGATACCTTTGGACAGCTCTCCAACATATAAGCTCCGTAGCGCATGTGATAACTGCGTAATACTATAGTGCAGCAAACTAGTTAGGTAGGAGTTCTAATCCTGATCCTGGCAACTGTGTATGTGAGTGTTTGTGTGAGAGAGTGTGTGTATCCTTGTAGAAACCTGAGATCTGAAGTAGGAGATTCATTTGTCTGCAACCTGTGGGTTATGGATCCGATATCGGATCCGAACCGGCATGGTTTACCAGCTATGGATCCAAGCTCTCAGCTCCTCCCCTCACCCATAATACCCTGCTCTACCCTCATGACCTCAGATCTCATTTGCCGCGCATGGTGACCAGATTGTTTTTCCAGCTCTCCAACTAAGTGATAGTTTTCAACATTTAAATTGTAAAATTTAAATAATTTTTTGATTGTTTTGGATGAAAGTGTAGGTTTCCCTTTTAGTATTATTACTTTTTTTAGAGTTTAATCTAAATTTTATATCCCTCCCCTCGCTGGTAGCGTAGTGTGTGTGTTGGGCCTGTGAGTGATTTTGTTTTTTTTTAGTTACTTACCTTAGTTAGTAACTGTTGTTTGTTAGCTTGGGATGTCTGAGCAGCCCAAGGCTATTTTTTCTAAGTGCTCCGAGTGTGGCCATAAGCTTTCCCCAGCTGATGGCCACACTCGGTGTGTTAGATGCCTGGGGGTTGAACACCTCACATCTGGATGTTCCATTTGTGCAGGGTTCAACCCCAGGGCATTGAAGGAGCGGAGGTCCAAGCTTGTTTTGGTGGGCCTTTTACCGCCGGACTCGGCTCCGACCTCCGCTCCTTCGGGGGTAACCGTCTCCACGGTTATTCCCTCTCCGGCTCCCCTCCTCCTCCTGGGACTCAACCTCCCGCTTCTGGTTCGGAGGAGAGGGATGCTAGAAAAAGGGACCGGAGGGAGAAGCACCATAAGCGGCGGGCCGAGACCTCTGTTTCGGCCCCGCCAGCCAAGCGGGCTTCTCCCCCGGCTCCATTGTCGGCTGGATCTCCTCCTCCTCGGCTCCGGTCTCCAGTGTGTTTTCACGGGACCTGAGGAGGAGGAGACCCGATCTCCGTCGAGGCTATCGAGGAGGCACTCAAGGCCTACCTCGGTAGCCTCGTCGAGATCTACGTACAGCCTATCGGATGCTGATCTGGACCGGATGATGAGAAGGCTCATCCAGGCCCAGATGCAGATGGGAGTGCTCTTGCCTCCCCCCCCCCTCTGGGGGGGAGCTCGACCCCCTTTTTCAAGCCGATTGCTCCTTCTCCAACCCGCTACCTGGGTTTGGAGCAGTTGGAGCCGAGCAGCTTCGGAGCCGGGGGTGGGTCGGCACCGATAGTACTTGGTACTTCGGATCCGACCCTGCCCTCGAGTGCATCGGATCCGACCTCTCGGAGCCTGGACCCGAGCCTCGGATCCGGGGGGATCAGTGCTCGCCGGCGCCGTCTGTGTCGGGCGCACTGTCGCCGGATCCGGCGCGCCGGCTGCGATCCACTCTTCGGATCCGAGGGGAGTCGATTGTCGGATCCTTTGGTGGTCGGCTCCCCTTGGCATTTGATGTAGTGGAGAGGGCCCTGTTGAGGGTCTCCGGACCCCGGCACTTGTTTGGCTCCGTCCGCTCCCTCTGCACTGGGTCAGGCTTCCACCATCCGGCCCTTGGGACAGCCCGCTTCTATGCCCCAAGCTGTTCCCCTGGAACAGGTTGCTGCTTGCGAGGAGTCCTCTGACAGCCCCCCAGAGGATGTTCCTCGCAAGCATTCGTGCAAAAGGAGGCACATTGACTCCCCCGAGTCTCTCACGGAAGACACGGATTTAGAGGAAGGGGAAGGCTCCCCACGGTCACCCCCCGAGGATGTCTCATTTGGAGACATCATGGAAATGCTCCGTATAAGGGGGGGGTGGTCTGCCCCAAGTCTTCCTCGGACGAGTCCGTGTTCTTGGAGGCATTTAAAGCGGGCCCGTCTACCTCTTGGGTGTCCCCTCCTGCCGACCCCTGGTGGACCTCATTACCACCAGGGCGTGGAAGGAACCGGACACCGTGGAGCCAATCCCTAAGAGGCCCGACAGGATCCTCAGCCCACCGTCTGACCGTGCCCATTGGAGTAAGGGGCCTCCGGTAGATGCCATGTTGACGGCGGCCACCAAGAGGGAACTTGCTCAGGAGAGTCCTCAGTCCATCCCCGAGCAAGGAGTCTCGGATGATGGACCGCTTGGGAAGCGGATGTTTAGTTCAGCGACCTTCTCGGTAAGGGCTGAACTACCTGGCACGTTATTAGGATGCAGCGAGATCTCATTAAAGAATACGCTGCATCTCCCCAGAGTCCATGTCGGAGGAGGATAAAGTGCTGCACTCCACCCGCATGGCCACTCTTAGATCAGTTACCAATACCTCTATCGGCTACTCTCCCATGCTATGGAAGGCGCTAGAGCCGCAGGGGCAGGTCTAGTCACTAGGCGTCAGGCCTGGCTCCGTCATTGCGATTTCTCTGAGCCCTTCAAAGCGTCATTTGCACGCCTTTGATGGTTCTGCCCTTTTGGCAAAACCCTTGCGACACTTTGACCCAGAGCGAGAAGGACGGAAGACGCTGTCTGCCATCGGAATCTGCTTCTCTGCACCCCAGAGGCCCTATTCTAGGAACCAAAAGGGTCAGAAGAAGATGTGGTTCCGGAAGTCGCAGCAATCCCAGCCTGCTCCGGACAACCAGTCCTTCCGTGGCAGAGGAGGACAGGGAGGACGCCGCCCTAGAGGCAGAGGGGCTCCCAGGAACTTCGGATCCAGAGAACCCTTCTCTGAACGGCCCGCGCAGCAACCCTGAGGGGTTGCCCGGCTGCTCCACTCTGGAGGCAGTCGGGGGATGTTTTTCAGAGCACCTAGCGGCATGGGAGTCCATAACATCAGACCGCTGGGTTCTCCAGATCATATCCAGAGGATACCACATCCCTTTTCGTCACTTACCAAAGTTGAAGTCCCCCCCAGACGTTCCACCCGGTCAACGGGAGGCCGCTTTGGCAGAAATTGGCCATCTGCTAAAGAAAAGAGCCATCCAGTCCATCCCCCCAGACCAGATCGGATCAGGGTTCTACTCCAGGTTCTTTTTAGTGCCAAAAAAGACAGGGGATCTAAGACCAATTTTAGACCTTTCTCTCTTGAACCTGGCAGTCCCCAAGGAAAAATTCGAATGGTCACTCTGCAATCTATTCTCCCCTTCTGGGAGAAAATCACTGGATGTGTTCTATAGACCTCAAAGATGCGTACTACCACATCCTGATGGACAGGCGCTCCAGGAGGTTCCTCCGCTTCCGGCTGGGAGCCAGTCACTACCAGTTCCGGGTCCTTCCCTTTGGTCTCACCACAGCCCCAGGGTGTTCACCAAAGTATTAGCAGTAGTAGCGGCCCACCTGAGGCTTCAGGGGGTGCAGGTCTTCCCCTACCTGGACGACTGGCTCCTTACCGCCCCAACAAGGCATCTACTACTATTGCCGTGAGACTCCTTTCTCCATCTTGCTCCCATTCTGGGCATTACAATAAATACAAAGAAATCCAACCTGGCGCCCACACAGCTCTTAGATTTTATAGGGGCCAGGTTAGACACAAGGAGTTTAAAAGCCTTCCTCACTGCGGACAGAGTTCAAAATCTGCAGCTCCAGGTGCGGGCCATTCTCCACTCAAGTTCTGTTCCGGCGGAGTTGGTCCTGAGGGCTCTAGGGTCCATGGCATCTGCTATAGCACTTCTTCCTCTTGCCAGGCTCAATATGCGCATCCTCCAGTGGACTCTCTTAGTACAATGGTCTTACCTTGCTCTCCCTATGCATCATCCCATTGCGATCAGCAAGGCTTGCAAGCGGTCCCTCCTGTGGTGGCTTCACTCCCCAGATCTCCACGGAGGCCGCCCATTTTGTGCTTCTCCCCCTCTCGCCACGGTGACCACGGACGCCTCCTGCCTCGGGTGGGGGCATTTTGGGCCGGACCGTCCAAGGCACGTGGAACGATTCAGAGACCTTACTGCATATCAACGTTCTAGAGATGAGAGCAGTGCTCTTTGCGTTGCTAGCACTTCAGGACTTTCTTCCCTTGGGAACAATTGTGATTCAATCGGACAACATGTCAGTGGTCTGGTACATCAACAAGCAAGGGGGAACGAGGTCTTACCCTCTTTGTCGAGAAGCCATGAGAGTTTGGGAATGGGCAATCTCCACCAACCGCTTTCTAATAGCAACGCACATTCCGGGTCGGTCCAACATCCTGGCGGACAAACTCAGTCGTACCATTCTGACCCCTTACGAGTGGTCTCTCAATTTTCAAGTAGCGGAACGCATATTCGCACGGTGGGGAACTCCTCCATGCGATCTTTTTGCCTCTCCCTCAAACACCAAGTGCGACAGTTTTTGGCTCTGATACCTCCTCCAGGAGGTTCTCCAAGAGGCAGCTCTGGTGCATGCTTGGCCACCCGGTCTTCTGTATGCTTATCCACCCTTGCCTCTGATGCTCCAAGTTCTTCAGAAAGCCTCTCGGGTGGGTTGCAGAATGATTCTCATTGCTCCGTTTTGGCCTCGACAGATCTGGTTCCCCTTCCTAAGGTCTCACTCGGTGAATCCTCCTTGGATTCTAGATCCCATTCGGATCTGATATCTCATCCATCCTGCATATCTCCTCCGAACCTGGACAACCTGAAGCTGACCGCTTGGCTGCTCCAGTTCCACTCTTGATCAGGACTCCCGGTATTTCGTCCCCTGTTAAGGTGATCCTGGTGGCAGCTCATAAACCATCCACTAGGAAAGTCTACAGCAGCAAGTGGAAACGGTTTTCTTTGTGGGCGGAGCGGCAAGGCCTGAATCCCTTCACGGTTCCTCTCCCTTTAGTGCTTGATTTCTTAACCACTCTTTTTAACGATGGTGCCAGCAGTTCCACAGTCAAAGTACAACTGGCGGCGATTTCACATTACCACATTGGTTATGACTCTAGTCCACTCATGTCAGCCAAGTTGTGTAAAATTTTCCTTAAAGGTACTTTCCTTCTCAGGCCCCCTGTAAAACAAGCGGTTCCTCCCTGGGACCTTTCCTTAGTTCTCCAGGCCTTGACTGCCCCCCCCCTTCGAACCAGCGGCTACGGTGGACCTCAAATTCTTGTCTTTCAAGACGGCTTTTTTAGTAGCCATTACATCGGCCAAGAGAGTTTCAGAGCTCCAGGCATTATCAGCTAAACCTCCTTACTTGGTCTTTCATCCGGACCGTGTTTACCTCAGGACCAACCCGTCCTTTCTTCCTAAAGTAGCTTCTGAAGCAAACATTAACCAATCCATTAACCTCCCTGTTTTCTTCCCTAAATATGAAAACAAAGGTGAATACAAGCTTCACTCCTTAGATGTTCACAGGCAACTTAGATTTTATCTAAACAGAACGGCTGGTCATAGGCAATCCGACCAGCTGTTCATTTCCTTTGCTAAATTTAATTTGGGCAAGCCAATTTCTAAAGTATCTCTGTCTCGCTGGATTTCACAGTGTATCTTATTGGCTTATCAAGCTTCAGGAAGGCCAGCGGAGGGTGTATGCCCATTCAACCCGGTCAGTATCTACCTCGGCAGCCTTTAAGGCTAGGATTCCTCTAGATGATATTTGTGCAGCAGCCACTTGGGCTTCATCTCATACTTTTATTTCCCACTACAAGTTGGATCTTACATCTAGGGGTAGAGCATCCTTTGGCTCCGGTGCTCGAATATCCTTCCATGATGGCGCCCAAGATTTAGGTAGCTGGGGACTCTGTCCCACAGGTTGCAGACAAATGAATCTCCTACTTCAGATTTAGAAGTTATGTACTCACCATAACGTTCCATCTGAGTAGGTGTATTCATTGTCTGCAACCATCCCGCCCTCCTATCCCCCTGGCCTTTCAGTTTCCTGCATATTATGTGTTACCCTTTTCAGGGTGTTCTTGCTTTTGGCAAACTCGATCTGAGGTCATGAGGGTAGAGCAGGGTATTATGGGTGAGGGGAGGAGCTGAGAGCTTGGATCCATAGCTGGTAAACCATGCCGGTTCGGATCCGATATCGGATCCATAACCCACAGGTTGCAGACAAATGAATACACCTACTCAGATGGAACGTTATGGTGAGTACATAACTTCTAATTTGTGGTCATTCACACTTACAACACTTCCCTTACCCCTCCTTTAGCACTGCTGCTGATGTGACTCACCTTCAAAGATACCTTTGCATAGCTCTCCAACATGTAAGCTCCATGGCGCATGCGATAAATGCAGAACAATATAGTAGCAATAACTACATAGGTATGGTTTTGAATCTCATCCCTGGCAACTGTTTGTGTGTGTACATATGTCTACATATGTATGTCCATACCTCAAAGATTTTGGCCCCATTTACACCCAGTACACATCTCAGTGCCTGACTTTAGCAGTCCGGCAGATATCATCCACCTTAGAACTTCCTCTTGCCAACCCTAAACCATGTAAGGTCAGTGGTGCATGTGGTAAATGCGTAACATAATGGTCTGAAAAGATAGGTAGAGGTTTGAACCTCACCCCTGGCAAATGTAAATGTGTGTATAGGGCAAAATATTTTATGGAATCTCTCACCCATTACATCACTCAATGCCAGTATTTACAAGAGATGGTGATGTTCCTCACCTTAAAGTACCTTGGGACAACATCGATCCTATAAGCTCTCTGGTGCATGTGATAAATGGGGTACACTGTAGTAGCAGTACATAGCTAGGTGGGGGTTTGAAACTCAGTACTGGCAAGCGTGTGTGTGTCTTTGTCATCAGTATCCTGTGTGGGGGTCGGTGTGATTGTGTAATAACAGGATCCATTGGGGCGTGGGTTTTGCTAAATTATGATGTTGAGGACCTAGTATATGTCACAATGTCCACATTTCAAGGCCAGCAGTTGTCAAACACTGGAGAGGTTTGTGTAGACAATCCACAGCCCTAAATGTGACAGTATGGATTAGTGAACAATGTAGGCAACCCTTCTATTACTCAGAGACCACTCTCCACCCACATATCATACACAAACACACTTGGCTAGGCAATAATCACTATATTGGTAGTTCCCCTGCATATTGCCTCACAGATAGCACAAAGAGTGCTAATGAGGAGCTTTGTTTGCTATAGATAGGTAATTTGTTCCAGAGTATGGGAAGTCTCTGGTACAGGAATGTATCCCTCCATCATGCTTCATTTATTGTGGTGACAAGGTTTAGGTCTCTAGAGCGTGTAGCTCGGAGGGATTTGGATTTCTTTAAGTGAAGCATGTTCAACAGCTCTGGGCTTGACATAGCTTTGTATGTTAGGCAGAGATCACCTCAGAGTAGGGGATATGCGATGGAGTAAAGCTGGAGTTTTTTTTCAGACGGTCTGCGTAGGGCATCTGTTTGAGGCCGGTAATCCTCTTTGTGAGGTATTTCTGCGGCCTTTCCAGCTGTTGTAGATGTCTTGTGAAGTACATACCAAAAGGGGCGTTGTACTCTATAATGGGTCTAATGAGTGATGAGTAGAGGGGAACAATGACCTTTTTTTTCCTGGATGAGAAACCTTTTGTGATGCAGTGCGCCATGTAGAAGGACTTCCTGACTACTGTGGCGATGTGATTATCAAAGGAGAGACTACTGTCCACCTGTGTCCCAAGGTCTCTTATCACACTTTCGGTGTTAAGTAGACTACCGCCTATGTGGTAGCTCATGGGTACAGAGTTTTTACCAAAGGGGATGACAATGCACTTTTTAGCTTTGAGCTTGAGGCCATGGCTTTGACACCAGGCATCTGTCTCAGTGAGGCCCTTTTGTAGGATGTCCACATCGTTAGGAGTTTTGATTATGGCTCCTAGTTTGCAGTCATCTGCGAACTTCATTAGCCAAAGACCTTCTGTGTTAGCCTGTACTTCAGAAAAGTAGATACCAAACAGGAGAGGAACCAGGACTGAACCCTGTGGTACTCCACTTGTCACTGATCTGAAGTCAGATTTGGAATCTGCTACTTTCACAGTGTGGGTTCTGTCAGTGAGCCAGGATTTATACCTGGTTTATTGAGTTTATCTATAATTCCAGAGTGGGGGATGGTGTCAGAAGCCTTGCCGAGATCTAGATAGGCTGTGTGAACCACCTTACCCTCGTCTACGGGTTTTTTGACTGCTTCAAAGTAGTCTGTCAGGTTTAAGAGACATAATCTGCCTTTTATAAACCCGAACTGGGTAGGGTCCAGAGTTTAGAGATTACTAATGTCTTTGTTTATAAGTTCCATGATGATACTTTCCATGGCCTTCCAGACCAGGCTTGTTAGGCTAATGGGGCTGTAGTTCCCGGGCTCCCTGGTGGCTCCCCCTTTGTGGAGTGGGATAACCGTCGCTGTGCACCATTCAGTGGGCACAAAGCCTGAGGGGAGGCTATGACTGAACATAGTGCTTAAGTGGGGTTCCAGTTCATTCTGTAGTTCATGTAGAATGCCGCCTGGGATGTTGTCATGTCCCATGGATGCTGTGTTCTTGGCTTTGGAGAGTGTGGTTTTTACCTGTGCAGCCATGATTACAGGAACTTTGCATTCTTCCGGTATAGAGATGGGCCCTTTAGGGGGTGAGAGGTGGGTAAAGTCAGCACTGAACCTATCTGCCAGGATGTTGGCAATATCAGTTGGTTCTGTGTATTTAGTGCCATTGTGCTGTAACTCAGAGCAGATCTGAGTGTTGCCATTGAGATTTTTGACATAGCTATAGAATGCTTTGAGGTTGTCTTTAGAATCAGTGGCTGTTTTGTTTTCGTAACTAGCTTTGGAGGATTTTATGAGGGATCTCAGCTTCTTACTGAGGCTGCCAGGGAGTTCCTCCAATCATGGGATTTTACTCTTTTTTGCAATAGTTTCTTTCTTGTGTTGTAGAGTTTGTTTATGGCAGGGAACCACCAGATTGACTTCCTTTTTTTGGACGATAGCATCTTGGTTCTGTTAGGGATAGCACGATCCATGCACTCCTGTAAGTGCTTATAAAGTGCATTTGTGTAGGATTCAGCAGTCGTACCTCTATTGTCTGTCTGCATAGGTATTGTGAAGTTTGCCACTTCTGTCTTAAGTGTGAAGTTGGCTTTGGATACATTTTTTACGGTGGTTTCCCTAATTGGGGGTGGGGGTGGGATGTGGACGTCTAGGGTGATTAGCTTGTGGTTGGATCTGACCAACAAGGAATTGACCTCTGGTTTGGAACACCGGTCGCCATGTTGGTGATGACCAGGTCTAGGATATTGCTGCCCCTGGTGGGGGTGTGGATAAGTTGATCTAAGGCGTTGGAATTTATGAATTCCAGAAAACGTTGTATAAAGAGTTGGTACATGAGTAGTTTTCCCAGTTAATGGTGGGGTAGTTGAAATCGCCCATTATTAGGGTGTTGGGTTGTACCCTAATATTTTCCAGTGTATCAAGAAATGAAGAGTGGGAATCCTGGGGCATGGTGGGGGATCTGTAGCAAGTTACAATTTGGATTGCGGTCTTGCCCAGGGTTAATTGCACTTGGATAATCTCGGATGCATTATGCTGAGCAGCTAGCCTGGAGGTGTGGATATCCTTAATGAATATGGACATGCCTTCACCTTTAGTGTTTTGGTCCAGGTTAGGTGGCCGAAAGATGTGGTATGAATATATAGCCTGGTAATGCAGGGGTGCTCTCTGGAGCCTTGAACCAGGTCTCTGTCACTGCACAGATGTCGATGTTCTCCATTTTAAGGAGTGCCTCGAGTGAATGCATTTTGTGGTTTAGACTTCTAGCATTGAGTAGCATTACCCTCAGATTTTGCTTGCTTGTACGTGTTACCGTGGTGAATTTGTCATTTGAACCTTGCCTAAAAAAGGCACTATAGGGGTGGCAAGAGCCTTAGCCAGTATCTGGAATCCCAAGGGTGACAGGTGCAGGCCATCTCTGGCAAAACATCATGGTCTGTCGATCATGTCATCCTAGGCAGACAGATAATGGATCCACTTAGAATGACACCAGAAGCTTAGCCAATTGTTAAAGTCAGTCATTTTGTCCTTGTACTGTAGTATCATTCTAGGTGATGGCAGGATGCTACTCAGGGCTAGGGTCATACCTGCCTGGGCTACAAGATCGGAGAGCTCCTCCATGTCTCCTTTCATATAGTCCAGGTAGGTATGTCTCAGGTCATTCACACCATGGACAATGACAGAATCATATCTGTACTTGTTGTGGAGTGGCCTGAGTGTGTGCGTTATGTGGCGGATCCTGGAACCTGACAGGCAGCTGATAGTAACTTTCTTCTTGTTTAACCTGGTGAATGGAACTTCACTGTGCCCGACTATAGAGTCACGTATGACTAGAGTGTTGGGTACGTTGTTATGCCTTATGGGCTGTGGTTGAGTGGCCCACTGAGTTTGTGGGTTATGTGTCATTTGGGTTATGTTGGGGGGGGGGGTGGAGGTTGCTTGTGTTTCTGCTTTGGAGGTCTATTGCTTGAGCAGATTTTTATTGAGAGCCTCCGCAAATGTAGGTGTGTGTTTTGTGTTGCTATGTGTGTGTTTTGGTGGTGTAGGTTTTGAGGGACTATGTGATGAGTGTGGTGTGGTGCAAGTGTTTACCTTCTCCTCTTGACTGTCTAGTCCAGTCTTGGGTGAAGAGAGCTTTGCTTCCAATTTGGTCGTATAAGTGCATCTCTCACAGGTTGTAGTGTTGGGTGGTAGAAGAAGGGGATTGTCTGTGTACATGAGGCAATTGCTGCATTGCCTCAAGATGCCCAGATTCATCAGGTAGACAGGAGAAAACACTGGGAGCTGACCCTTAGACATGCCTGGATAGGTGTTTATTTATTAAGTAATAAAAACTGTTTTCCTTTAGACAAGTGAGGAAAGTTGAGTGCTGTAGTAATTTGTAGCTTATTTAGTGCTTGCAACAAGTTCTGAACAAGTGATGAGTTCAAGGAAGCAGATTTGAGTGCTAAAACTAAAAAACTGGCTAGTTCTAAGGAAAAATTTGAAGAGCAGACTTTATGGCACCGGGAATAGTTTATCCCTAGCTAAGCGACGATGCATAAAGTGTATTTTTTTTAATATAACTGATCCCTGTTCCAACAGTCTTCAATCAGACAAGTTCTAACTGCACACTCCTGCCACTAGGGTGCAGGGGAACCTTCTCCAAAAAAGATGGCCTGGATTAGTGCTCAAGTTATAGAAACAAATCTAGATTCAGCATGCCTGTGTCTAGTCTATGCTACAGCAAACAAGGCACACCAATTTCAGAAAGAAACAGTTCCAGTAAGCAGGCCCAATAATCCTTTAACCAGAAATTCCCAGCTCAGAAGGGCCGAATCTAGCCTCTCCTCCCACAAGAGTGCAGACCACTTCTTCTTCTTAATGTAAAATAACTGGCCTGAAGCCCAAGTGCTTAAACTAGAACTAATACACTTTTAGAATAACAGACACTGAGCCTTCAATCAGCAATTCCCAACTTAGAAGGATGTAAGC
Organism: Protopterus annectens; assembly: GCF_019279795.1. Lineage (NCBI taxonomy): Eukaryota > Metazoa > Chordata > Ceratodontiformes > Protopteridae > Protopterus > Protopterus annectens. The sequence continues at coordinate 545,088,843 of NC_056734.1, read as the reverse complement.
TACCTGTCCTGCCATAACAGTGCAGACCACAAACCTTCTTAATGTAAAACAACTGGTCTGAAGCCCAAGTACTTAAACCAAAAGGCTTAGAATAACAGTTACAATTTAATCAGGCTACTACCAAGCAGTAATAAATGCAGCAGAATAAATACAACTGAGTACTTTTAAGAAGAGCCAAAAGCAAAATAAAGTGCAATTTTTTTAAAGTAAAGTTTAAGGAGAGAGGAAGGAGGAGCAGAAGAAAATTCAAGGTTAAGAAGCTAAGTGGGTTGGCCTTCTCAAATGTTCTCTCTGTATTAAGTAGAGTGAACACCAGACTGGGAGGGGTGTCCCAGATCAAATTTACAGTAGGGCGGGCAACTGCAAAGCCACCAACTATAACAACACTACAAAAATAAGGTGGGTGGGATGGGAAAAAGCATTTTCAGGACAGATGAGAAACATAAAACAATGTCAGAAAATATATAAAATAATTCAGTCAGGCAAAATTAAGACAATGCAGAACTCTGAAAGGTTAAAATGGCAAGAAATATACTTATCAATCAGTGATATATTTCCAGATTGTTTGAGAATCACACTTCAGCCAGAACACCAAGAGTTTCCAACAGTGTATGCAAGAATTTACAAACAGAAACTGTTTTTAAATCAACAAGCCTTGAAGCAATCAGATAACACAAAAGCTGTTAGACCAGTTTTATAAACTCCTCCACAGGAATAGGGGGAAGCAGCTGCAGGACAGATGAGAAACATAAAACAATGCCAGAAAATATATAAAATAATTCAGTCAGGTAAAATTAAGACAATGCAGAACTCTGAAAGGTTAAAATGCCAAGAAATACACTTATCAGTCAGCGATATATTTCTAGATTGTTTGAGAATCACACTTCAGCCAGAACACCACGAGTTTTCAACAGTGTATGCAAGAATTTACAAATAAAAACTATTTTTAAATCAGCAAGCCTTGAAGCAATCAGATAACACAAACGCTGTTAGACTAGTTTTATAAACTCCTCCACAGGAATAGGGGAAGCAGTTTCAGGACAGATGAGAAACATAAAGTAATGCCAGAAAATATATAAACTAATTCAGTCAGGCAAAATTAAAATAATGCAGAACTCTGAAAGGTTAAAATGCCAATAAGCATATGTTTGTATGGTCATTTTGGGACATATATATATATATATAATAAAAAAAAAAATATATATATATATATATATATATATATATATATATATATATATATATATATATATACATACACGTGTGCGTTTGTGTGTGTATACATTATGTATATATATATATATATATATATATATATATATATATTTATATATATATTTATATATATAGATATATATATATATATATATATTTTTTTTATTTATTTTGCATTTGTTGACGGGAATGTCTGACTGAGCCAAAGCCCTTTTTCAGCAGAGACCCGGGGAGAAAAGCTCCAGTAAATAGATATAACATCTTGTCATTATTAACTGGTATTATACAGATGGAAAAAGGCAAATCAGCTAGCAGGCTACAGGAGAATTTTTGGGAATATACAGATTACATTTATAATTTCAAGTATAATATATATAGAATAATGTAATGAAGAAAAAGGTAGATAATAGTCATAGCATTTTTTTGTAAGTAGTAGTTTGAATAGAAGAGCAATATAGGAGTTGAATGTTAATTTTACAATTTAAAACAATCAGGAAGGAAAAGAAGTTTCAGAGAGAGGGGGAAAAAACCTATTAATTAGTGAAGAGAGAGAGACGTTTTTCAGGGTGGGTTTGAGCATGGCAGATCCATTTCCTGTTAAAATATTCTTTTAGAGTTAGTTTAAATTGTTTGGGATGTGTGAGTGTTCGAATTTCGAAGGGAAGTTTGTTCCATTTGATAGAGATATGATAGCTGTATAGGCTACACCCTGCTTTAGATTTTGGCTTATAGATTTTTAAGAGGTCTTGGGAGGAGCTTCGGAGGCTTCTTGTAGGAGTATAGTGAGAGATGATGGTGTGTAAGGCTGGACAGAAAGATGGTTGGTAGAGAATTGCATGTATGGTTTGGAGCTGGGAGAGAAGGAGCAGGTGAGGTAACTCAAGCCAGTTTAAATATCTTAGAGAGAGACAGTGGTGAGATCTATAGGAAAGTTGAGTTGCAAATCTCGCTACTTTATGGTATGTGGCCTCAAGTCTAGTAAGGAGAGAGGAGTTTAGGTTAGTAAGGATTTGTGAACAATATGTTAGGCAAGGAAGAAGGTAGGAATGAGTGAGGGCTATTATAGCTTCCTGGGTGAGAAATCTTTTATTTCTATAAAGTAGGCCTAATTTAAGGTGAGTATTCCTTATACAGTTGTTTATGTGGAGGTCGAATTTTAGTTGATCGCTGATTGTGATTCCTAGTAGTTTTGAGCTAGAGTCAACTACAGTAGGAGTGTTGTTAAGTGACTGGATAGTAAAAGAGGATTTAATATGATTGAATGTTTTGGGAAGGAAAAGTAGGAACTTTGTTTTCTTGGGGTTGAGGATGAGTTTGTTGTTTGAGAGCCATGTTTCAACTGAGTTAAAGGATGTTTGGGTAGCTGATAAAAGTTCTGCGGGAGAGTTAGCTATTGTAATGACTGTAGAGTCATCAGCGTATTGGATAACAGAGGAAAGTGGGCAGGAGGTACAGAGTAGGTTAGTGAAGATGTTGAAAAGCAGTGGCCCTAGAATGGATCCTTGTGGGACTCCCATTTGTATTGGAAGGGGAGTAGATAAAGCAGTGTCCCATTTTACTGATTGAAATCGATCTATTAGGTAGCATTCAAACCAAGCCACTGTATCAGGAGAGAAGTTAAGGTTAGACAGTTTGTTTAATAGTAGAGAGTGAGAAACAGTATCAAAAGCCTTTGAGAGATTGAGGAAGAGACAGGAGATAAGTTTATGGTCATCCCTGGCCAGGGAGATTGTATTGAGAAAGGATAGACGTGCAGTGTATGTGCTATGCTTAGGTCGGAAACCATGTTGTGTTGGGGTAAGTAGGTTTTCCTGAGAGAGATGATCCATGACTTGAGTATAAATGCACTTTTTGAGAACTTTTGACAGAGGAGAGAGGATGGCAATAGGTCTAAAGTTGGGATTTCAGTGGAGTTACCACCTTTGTGGATAGGCAGGGTGTAGAAATGTTTCCAGATGGATGGTACTTTGGATTCAGAGATTGAGTGGTTTATGATGATAGAGATGGGAAGGGCGAGTGAGTGGGCAGCTGTCTGAAGAAAGTATGATGGGATGTTGTCAGCAGATACTGACCAGGGTTTTAGTTTGGAGAGTAGGGTTCAAATGTTGGTTGTAGAGATAGGCTTCAGGGAGAAGATTTTGAGAGAGGTAGTTGTTAGGTAGGAAGCATGGTTTATGGGGTTAATTGCAGTGGAGCTATTGGAGTTAGAGTTTGGATATTGATTCGACAAAGTAAGAGTTGAAGGTGTTTGCAGCTTCTTCTGGTGTCTTTTCTGGGGTAGGGTTTGGTGAGGTAGGGTTTCCTGAATGAAGTATTTGATTGATAACATTCCAGAATTTTTGGGGGTTTGATTTTAGAGTAGAAGGGGGGTTGGAGTAGAATTATTTTTTGTCTTTATTGATAAGCTTTTTGGCCAGGTTTCTTTGTTCTTTATAACTTTGTAGGTCTTTTGGGTCTTTAGTTTGAAGCCATTTTTTCCAGGACTTATCTCTAGATTTCAAGAGAGTTCTTGTGTTTTTTGTTAGCCAAGGAGATATGGTTGCTTTTGTCCTAATTTTACGAGGCGGGGCTAGTGAGTTAACAATATCCAGAAAAGTAGAGTTGAAAGCAATGACAGCTTCATCTAGGAGGAGCTGGGTGAGGAAGTCCCAGCATACTCTAGATATAAGAGTGTTGAATGTTTTGGGGTTGAAGTTGGAGAGATTATATCTAGTGATATATCTGTGTGGTTTAGAGAGGTAGGTTGAGTATCTTAGCACCTTTATGGGTGAGTGGTCACTCAGAGTATTGGCAAGGGTTTCTGGATTAAGATATTTGGAAGGAGCTGAGACAAGTATAGAATCAATGAGGGTATTAGTGGTATGGGTGTTGTTAAAATGTGTTGGTTTAGTAATGAGCTGGGTAAATCCATATAAATTATATTATATGGGGAACCTGGGTTATTTAGGGTTAGCCAATTAATATTTACGTCACCAAGGAGGATAGTTTCATTAGGGATGTTTAAGGAGAGAGATAGGCAAGAATGTTTTCCAGTAATGGAATATTGTCCCCTGGAGGGATGTAGGTGGCTACTATAGTAATTGTGGCATACTTGTTTAGTTTTAGGTTAACTGCCAATGTTTCTGCTGGGGAGAAAGATGGGATAGAAAGGTTAATGTGAGAAATAGTAAGATTGTTGGAATAGATTATGGCAACTTCCCCTCCCTTTTTGTTGTTACGGTCAAGATGAATAATATTATAGCCAGGGGAGAGAATATCATTATCTAGGTTGTGGGGTTTAAGACAGGTTTCTGTTACTGCGGTGACATCAGGGGTATGATTTGCTATCCATGCATGAAACAGACTAACTTTGTTGAGGATGCTTCGGGTATTAATAGAATAGAAGGAGATTTTTTTTTGTGCAGTTTGGTGGGCTGTGGTGAGAGGGGTGTTTGGGATAGAGGTAAGGTTAGAGTTTGGACCTGGATTTGGGTGTATGTCACCTGCTGTTAGTATTGTAGTGGTGAAGATTTTAGTTTTTGATGTGAGCCGTTAGTATCTAATAAGTTTTGTCTTGATTTTTGAAGATAGGGGGTGAGAAGGAGGAATTGTTATTTTAGGGAGTTGGATGTTAGAGGCTAAAATAGAGGGAGAGATCGTGATGACATTGTTAGAAAAAGAGTGACCATTTGGAAGTGGGTTGGTGGCTTGTTTATGGAAATAGGGTAATGGTGCATAGGGTGCGGTGAGCTGAAGTAATAGGGTTAGATGTAATAGGGTTAGATGTAATATCAAAATATTGGTGACCAATAAGCAATATGTGTGTGTGTGTGTGTGTGTGTGTGTAGTGTATATATATATATATATATATATATATATATATATATATATATATGTGTGTGTGTGTGTGTGTGTGTGTGTAGTGTATATATATATATATGTGTGTGTGTGTGTGTGTAAATATATATGTATATCTAAATATGTTTTATATATATATATATATATATATATATATATATAATGTGTGTGTGTGTGTGTATAAATATATATATATATATATATATATATATATATATATATATATATATATATATATATATATATATATATATATGTGTGTGTGTGTGTGTGTGTGTGTGTACACCTCAGATTTTATTGTTACTATAGCTATAAATTGTTGTATACATATATGGATCTCCCTACATCTCCCTACATATCTCACTCTGTCTCTATGTATGTTTCTATTCATTTATATATATATATATATATATATATATATATATATATATATATATATATATATACATATATATATATATATTTATAGATATCAATCCTTCCTAATTCCACACTTGTCTCTTCCCTATTGTAAATTGGCTGTAAGGAAGGGTATGTTTGAGAAAACATCCTCAAACAATACAGCTGAGGTGGCTTACTGGTAAATTGCATAGGCTATGGTGTGCAAGATCCTGGGTTCAAGACCTGCAAGGGCTCTTTATTTTGTTGCTAGGCAGAACAAGGACTGTTGGATACAGAGTGGTTAAGGCAGTTTTGAGCAGCTTTGAGCGGGTTTGCCCGACAGTAAGTGGTGCTAACGTACAGTGAAAGGAATAGGCGCTTACACTGTGTAGGCTTCGTTTACCAGTGCGCAAATCTGCTTAGCATTTACATTTAAGCAATGGTTACACCTGCTAACCATAGCTTAGCCTTGGTGACCAGTGACCACATTCCAGTCTGATAAAATGGCAGGGTAATGACATCTTTAATAAGTGTACTTAATTCCCTGTACATAGTGCTTCTATGTGCTGTCATTACAGTAGCTTGAAGGCAGAGCCCCTCACTAACATTCTTCAGGAGAAGCCTTGATGAGTGAATGGGTAACAGAAAATACATCCCTGGGATCACTTCATTGGCTCTGCTTGACAGAGGCTCAGTTAATTAATCAATGGGGCAATGAAAGCCGACACACTCTGGCTAGGCTTATAAATGCCCTCGGGCAGATAGCCTAGTACTTATCTATGAACCTATGAACCTAATGGGTCTGAGTATACTGTATGGGACACCTGGATGTACATGGGTAGTACCACAATCTGTTCTCTTTGAATTTGTTTCATACATGGGTAGTATCCCAAGTTATATGCAGTCACACTTGCATGTTACACCAGCTACAGTGCACTGGTTGACAGAAATAGTTTAACGCATATGGTATCATTACGGTAGTACTTTTACAGTCTCTTTTCAAGTAAGATTAGATTGCAGATTGTCTTACTGGAACCATACACCCCTGCATGCAAAGCTGGACTCTAAGTACTGAGTATCTTGTTCTAGGTGTTTGAGCTGTATGATTATATGCATCTCCTATTGGCTATTGATCTGAGATGTTGATATTAACTGTAGACTACTATGTTTTTTGGACATGTCATTGGGGACTGCTGTCATGTAGTAATGGCATACCTTTCAGTTTCAGACGTGTATCTTTCAATACATTCATCCTAATGCATAACCTGTTGGCTATCTACTTTCTGTCTGTCCGCTGTACAGATGTCAGGTATTCCTACAGCCATACCACTATGTAGGTGCCCACATTGTATTGTGCTGTGGGCCTGGACACTACTGCTAGTTACGACATATGAGACATTCCTTCATGTGGGTCTTGCTCCATTTCCTTGCCTGTGTGAGAGACATTACAGAGTTGGTGGCCTACAGAATCACATACAATGGGTGGCAATATGTCACAAGACAAGACATGTAGAGACAGACATCCAACATGGGGGACATATCCCCAGATTTGTGAACAGATTCTATGTCATCAGTGCTGTTATACACATGGTGGATTGATAGATTGACAGAGTTTGTGTGGAGATGCATTTAATGTGTAATGTCATGACTCACAGTGATATGTCTCTGACATACCTCTCCACTGGCACGCTGTCCACAGACTGGCCACATGTCTGCCTGTCATGTTTTTTGTGTTCGCCAGACAGTTGGTGTCATTGGTAAATCAGTTGTTGACTCTGGGGAATGCAATCAGTAAATACATCTATTGGCATTACCAACGTCATATTCCTCATAAAGGATGTTACAACAAACCCAGTGACATCTGCAATTCTTTCAATATATGACAGCAGAATGTCCAGTCTACCCCTGTGTTTGTGCCTCTGTTCCCACCTAGTGATATAGGGGTTGATGCCGAGCTTAGTGAGTGGGGAATGTTATCAGAGGCTTTGGCAAGATCAATTTAGGCTGTATGTGTCACCTTGCCTTTATCCACAGCTCAGGTGACTGACGGCAGGAGGTTGATCAGGTTGAATGAGCAGGTATGACTTACCCTACCCAAAGGTAAACTGTGTGTGATCCTGAGTCTGCAGATTCCCATATCCCTGTTTATTAGGTGCATGATGATGCATTCCATAGTGTTGCATAACAGACTTGTCAAGTAGTTGGGGCGATATTTCCCAGGGTCTGTAGTTACACCTCGTTTGTGGGGAGGGGTGACTGTAGCAGTGCACAGTTCAGTAGGGACAAAGCCTGAGGTGAGGCTGTGCTTGAACAGGGCACACAGGTAAGGTGCCAGGTCACTCTGTAGTTCATGTAGAACACAGCCAGGGATATTCTCAGGTCCCATAGAGGCTGTATTATTGGCCTTGGACAGTGGTGCTGTAACATGTGCTGCAGTAATACTGGGTGCCTGGTGGTGTACTGGTATTGTGATTGGTCCTTTGGCGGGAGTCAGGGGTACTGTTTGCACTCAAGATGCAAGCCAGTTTATTGGCATTATTTGTTAGTTCAGTCTGGGAGGTACCATTGTCTAGTTGCTCAGAACAATTCTTGGTATCGCCATGGAGATTCTGTACATAGCTGTATGAGGCCTTGTGGTTGTCTTTACTATGTGCTCCAAGTCTGTTCTCACAGCTAACTTTGTAGTATTTAATGAGGGATCTCAACTATTCATTGAGGCTGATAAGGGTTTATTTCCTGTCTTGGGACTTCACCTTATTCCATATCGGTTCCCTCCTTCTGTTGTACAGTTTCTTTATGGCAGAGAACCACCAGATCAGCTTCCTTTTTTTGGAGGTGAGGGTCCTGGTTGTATTGGGTAAGGTGGTATCCATGCATTTGTATACGTGTTCATAGTGCATTGTTTGATTCAGCTGTAATACAACTAGTCTCCATTTGCATGGCTGATGTGAGCTTAGCCGCTTCTGCTTTTATGAGGCCATAGTTATCTTTGGAAAGGCTTTTCATGGTGGTTACTTGTGCAGTGGGGGTAGGATGGCTGTGGATTTCCAAAGGTGATTACTTTGTGTTCAGATATAACAAGTGAGGTGTTGACTATTGGTGTAGAGCAACAGTCACCCGTGTTAGGAAGACCAGATCGATGTGATGGGCATGTTCATCGGTACATGAGTAGCTTTCTCACTTAATGGTGAGGTAGTTGAAATCTACCAGTATGAGAGTGTTAGGCTGGACACTAATATTCTCCAGGGTGTTTATGGACATGTAGTGTGAGCCTTGGGAAATATATGGGGACCTATCGCAAGCTACAACCTGAACCACTGTCTTACCCAATGTCAGCTACGCCTGCAGGATCTGTAATGCATAATGTTGGTCTACCACTCTGGAGGTGTGTGCATCCTTTATGAATATAAAAATACCACCACCTTTGGAGCTTCAGTCCACGTTCTGCAGCCAAATGTTGTGGAATTACTTAGTTTCATAGTTTCATAGTTTAGTACTAGGCTATCTGCCCTGGGGCATTTATAAGCCTAGCCATAGTGATGTGGCTTTCGCCACCCCATGTAATGGTACAAAAGTGTACAGAATAGATTTAGAATAATGTGCCTCTGTCTAGTAGTGACACAGTGAAGACCCCCTTACATAATAGAATTAGTTTACTGTGCCTCTGTCTAGTAGTGACACAGAGATGACCCCCGGGGTAAACCTACGATCTCCCATCCATTCGTCAAGATTTCTCTTGAAGAGAGTCAGTGAGGGGCTCTGCCTAACATGAACTGGGATTCTGTTCCAGAGTATGGGAAGCCTCTGAGTTATGAATCTGTCCCTCCAGCATGTCCTATTCTATTTGTGCTGAGGTTTAAATCTTTAGCTCTCGTGGTTCTGATGAATTTGGATTTTTTGAGGTGGAGCATGTCCATCAATTCCTGATTGGACATGGCCTTGTACGTCAGGCACAGATCACCTCTGAGTAGGCGGTATGCTACTGAATAGAGCTGGAGTTTCTTTAGTTTGGCAGCATATGGCATATGTTGGAGACCCTTGATCCTCTTGGTGAGGTACTTTTGGGGTCTCTCCAGCTGTTGCAAGTGCCGGGTGAGGTACATACCAAATGGGGCACTGTACTCAATCATGGGCCTGATAAGGGAGGAGTATAGGGGTGCAATGACTTCCTTTGATCTGGATGTGAATCCTTTCATTATAAGGTGGGCAAGGTAGAAAGTCTTTCTAACCACTTTGGCAACGTGGGTGTCAAATGAGAGGTCACTATCGACTTGGGTCCCCAGGTCTCTGATTACTTTTTCCGTACTCAGTGGGTTACTGTCTATGTGATAATTTGTGGGCACTTTGTTTTTCCCAAAGGGGATGACTATACATTTTTTGGCATTTAGTTTAAGGCCATGACTCCGGCACCAGTTGTCCGTTTCAGTGAGGCCTTTCTGTAGGATGTATGTGTCAGCTGGTGTATCGACTATGGCGCCTAGTTTGCAGTCATCAGCAAACTTTGTCAGCCACAACCCTCCCATGTTTGCTTTCACATCTGAGAAATAAATGCCGAACAAGAGGGGTCCCAGGACAGAGCCCTGTGGGACACCACTTGTGACTGGCTTTGAGTCTGACATGGCTCCAGCGATTTTGACTTTATGGGTTCTATCCTTTAGCCAGTTTGCAACCCATTTTGTGACATATGGATTTATATTTAAGCTGTTGAGCTTGTCTATGATGCCTGAGTGGGGTATTGTGTCGAAAGCTTTAGCCACGTCCAGGTAGGCTGTATGGACTGCTTTGCCCTCGTCAATGGCTCTATTGACTGTTTGCGAAAAAGTCAACCAGGTTCAAAAGGCAGGATCTGCCCTTTACAAAGCCGAACTGGGTGGGATCAAGTGTCTTTAGGTCCCCAATGTCTCTGTTTATGAGTTCCATAATGATTCTTTCCATAGCTTTGCAGACCAGGCTGGTTAAGCTTATGGGGCGGTAGTTACCCGGGTCTGTAGAGGTGCCTCCTTTGTGAAGTGGGACCACTGTTGCTGTATGCCAGTGTTCAGGTACATATCCTGTAGTAAGGCTAAGGTTAAATAGCATTTTTATGTGCGGGTTTAGCTCCTATTGGAGTTCACGTAGCACGCAACCCGGGATACCGTCAGGTCCCATTGATGCTGTGTTTTTAGCTTTGCTGAGGGCGGTTCTCACCTGGACATCTGAGATGACAGGGAGGTTTCATTCAGCTGGGATAAGTATTTCTTCTTTTGGGGGTGAGGGAGGGGAGAAATTTGCACTGAACCTGTCTGCCAGAATGTTGGCAATATCTGTAGGTTCAATGTATTTTTTGTCATTGTGAACTAACTATGAGCATATCTGAAGGTTTCCGCCCAGGTTTCTAACATAGCAGAAGAAGGCCTTGTGGTTATCTTTAGTGTTCATAGCGATTTTTCTGTCAAAGTTGGCCTTGGATGTTTTTATGAGAGAACGTAGCTTTCTACTAGTGCTGATCAGAGATGCCTTATCTTTATGGGATTTTGCTCTGTCGTGCAGTAGCTTCCTTCTTTTGTTATACAATTTGTTTATGGCTGGGGTCCACCAGACAGGACGCCTGCCCTTGGTGGAGAGGGTCTTGGTTTTATTTGGGAGTGCATGATCCATGCATTCTTGGAGATGTCCGTAGAAAGCATATGTGGAAGGATTCAGCATTGTGGGATGTGGTTTCCACTGGCCCAGTGGACTTAAAGGATACCATCTCAGTCTTAAGAAGTGTAAAGTCGGCTTTTGAGAAGTTTTTCACTGTAGTCTTTTGTGTTGGGGGTGGAGGTGGGATATGTATATCCAGGGTGATTAGTTTGTGGTCACATCTCACTAGTGAGGGGTATACTTCCGGTGTGGAGCACTTTGTCCCCATGTTTGTGATGATCAGGTATAGTATATTATCTCCCCTTGTGGGAGAGGTGACTAGCTGTTCCATTGCATTTGAATTTATGAATTCCAGGAACCTTTGGGCTAGGGTGTTAGGGCTAGAATAATGCACCCAGTCTATGTTAGGGTAGTTGAAGTCTCCCAATATGATGGTGTTTGGTGAGACATTCATATCCTCCAATGTCTTCAGGAAGGCTGAATGGGGTTCCTGAGATTGGGATGGTCGTCTGTAACATGCTACCAGTTGTATAGCAGTTTTGCCTACGGTTAGTTGCACCTGGATGGTCTCTGATGCTTCATGTGTTGCCACTAACCTGGAGATGTGGGTGTCCTTGATGAATATGGACACTCCCCCTCCCTTTTTGGTTTGGCCCGAGTTTTGGGGCCGAAAAGCATGATACGAGGTACAGCCTGGTAGCGCTGGGGTGCTCTCAGGAGCCTTGAACCAGGTTTCAGTTACTGCACAGACATCGATGTTCTCCATACTGAGGAGTGCTTCGAGAGCCTGCATCTTGAGATTTAGACTTCTGGCGTTGAGCAGCATTACCCTTAATTTTTTTCCATTTTCGTTTTCTAAGGAGGTGGGTTTGTCTTTTGAGCCTTGCCTAAAAAAGGCACTATGGGGGTGGCAAGAGCCTTAGCCAATATCCGGTAGCCCAGTGGTGACAGATGCAGGTCGTCCCTTGCAAAGCAGCGTGGCTTGTCCAGCATGTCATCCCAAGCAGACAGACATTGGATTCCCCTAGAATGACACTAGTAATTGAGCCAATTATTAAAGCTGATCATCTTGTCTTTGTATTGTGGCATCATTCTTGGTGAGGGCAAGATGCTGCTCAGGGTCAGGGTCATACCAGCCTGGGCTACATAATCAGAGAGCTCCTCTATGTCTCTTTTCATGTAGTCCAGGGAGGTACGTCTCAGGTCATTCACGCCGGCATGGACAATGACGGAGTCATATTTGTACTTGCTTTGGAGCGACCTGAGTGCGTGTGTTATGTGGCGGATCCTAGCTCCCGATATGCAGCTCACTGTTACCCTCTCCTTGTTTAGCCTGGTAAGCAGAACGTCAGTGTGTCTGACTATAGAGTCACCTATTACTAGTGTATCAGGCATGGTGTTTGGCCTTAAGGGCTGTGATTGTTTGACACACTGATTTATTGAAGTATGTGTTGCATGTGTTATGTTTTGCGGTGGTGGATTTTTGGGTGTCTGCTTTGAGAGCCTCTGTTGTTTTGGTAAGTTTTTTGTTAGAGCCTCCGAGTATGTCTTTGTGTTATTATGTGTTTGGTTTGC